>NW_017151907.1:0-264 GCF_001652005.2 Ceratina calcarata
AATCAATAAAATTTTGAGTCTAAATATTAACTAATGTAAAAAAAATTTAGATCAAGGATGATTGGAACGTCCTATAAAACTTGTATGAGAAAAACAAAATGAAAGCGAGCGACCATATGTTAATTAAGAAATGTTAATTAAATAGCAGCGTCATAGTGATCTATGAAATGTAGATTACTAGTCTCATCTCGTCGCAGATGTTATTTAAATTAAATGATATGTTGCTTCTCTTCGTTAGTTTGATTTCATAAATTTAAATTCCAT
>NW_017151908.1:0-264 GCF_001652005.2 Ceratina calcarata
CCTTCCCGGAGAATACGGAAACATAGGGAAACAGGAGAAAAATTCGGCGGCCCCAGAATATGAAAGAACCAGCAGGGACAGGGAAGGTTGTTTTAGGGGGCGGGTCCGGCGCTCCGCGTGCTGTCAGGCTTCCCTGGCGCACCGGAGTGAAAAACGCGTCGAAGGCCGACGGACATAGAGTTCGTCAGTAGGCCGAACCTCCGCGCCGAGCCCGTGTCCGGGGTTACCTTCCCGGATAAAAGTGAAATGCAGGAAAAGGGAAGA
>NW_017151909.1:0-264 GCF_001652005.2 Ceratina calcarata
GCGCTTAAATAATTCATAATTGAACACTTCACAGTAATTAATTAAGAGAGAGACAGGAGGTTCTTTATATTTTAAGCTACCAGACATGCTTTCATAAGTACCATTCATTTTAATGTTCAACTCAATTAAATTAGAACTGCAGATATTTTAGGATAAGATATAGTTCGTTTAATGCCGCACGAACTGGAATAGCGTGAGGATGCAATTGCCAGAAATTTTTTACAATTAATGTACGATAAGTGCCCTCAAACCTGACAAAAATAG
>NW_017151910.1:0-1749 GCF_001652005.2 Ceratina calcarata
AATTACATCTCCCGTCAATCATCCCGAGACCCCATCGTCTCGTGCTTAAATTATTGAGCAATGTTGCGTGCGGAAAAAATAAAAAGGGCGAAATTCTACGGCATGGGGAGCGCGCGAGAGTCAATTGCGTTTCAGCTGCGGTGCGGTATGGATCGCGTTAAGTCAGACTATTACAAGTTCAGCACCGCGGTTTTGTCGGGGCTTGGCCTTTGGCCTCATGGAAACACAAATATCCGGCGATTTCAGAATTTCGTGATTGTTGTTACGTTCTCAGTGGCTTTAGTACTGCAGGTATAATAATACTGTGACACGGTCAGTGAAACTTGAGGATCATTTCAAGACGCGTACTTGAAGTTTATACTTTCCAGTTCATATCAATGGCAACGGAGCATTATTCAGTGTCAGGATACATAAGTTGCGTCTCACCTTTATCAGTGTCGTTTAACTATTTCTCTAAATACTTGACCTTCTTATTTAAAAGTGAAAAAGTGAGTCAAAAAGATTACCATTTATTCGTGTTACATTCTGGTAAAGTTTAACTTCTTAGGCACTATGCGCCACTATAGTGGCTTTCGCGGATGTCATCTCTCTGTACAACGCGCCACTATAGCGACTTTTGCGGGTCTTTGTATTGTACCGTGTTTTAAAACGTACCATACTGTTAGGGGATATGTGGCCCCTAACGGGTCCGGGTTCGTGGAACGAGACGCGAAATAAACCGAACACTTTAGTTGCACTTTTAACGCCTTTTATTTCAAATCCAGGAACTTGTACGGCAGGCCTTTTTTGTCCGGAATTGCCGGGGAATATTACGTCCCGGTCGTCGTCGGTGGTGTCTGCGCCGTCCGCACACTTCCTTGCGTCCTTCAATGAACAGGATCGTCCTAACGTCTTCGACGTTCTGTATTCCTGAAATGTTGCAAAGGTGAATTCGATAAGAATTTCGTCGCACTTCGATCCCGTGCGGAATGAGTCGCCGCTTCTGGGCAGAACTCTGCGCAGTGGACTGTATTATTTATCGATGAATGCAGCGGCTTCACAAGCAAGTCCCTTGCAAGTCCACGCGTGCGAAGGAGTTGTTTATATGTCCGGTCGAAATCGAATATTCCCGAATTTCGTCGGTCTAAGTACAAATGAAACGGTAGTATCTCTTTTACCTTGTCTCGTTTACTTTAGGCCAGGCATGCTCAACTCATTTCTCCTTACTCCAACAGCTCTCCCCACCACGTGTCACGTCACAGTAACAGAGTGGACCATAATACGCTCACACTACTTAACGAATCCCTACTTAGGCTCCCGATGAAGGTCGTGTCGCGTGCGCGACATCATTGGGCATGCCTGCTTTAGGCCAAGGGGGCAAGGGAATGACAATTTTTTCCAATTTCGAACACGAAATTGTTCTCTCCTTGTCCGCTCCTTTTTACCGTACTTAAACACACGTCGTTTTGATTCCAATCGACCTGGTCTATTATGATTCTTCGGCTTGTATAAGGTCGTCTTTTACGGGTAATTTGCACATACGTGTAATCGGCCGTGTGTATGTGCCTCTCGCCGTTTTAACTTCCACGACTCGAACGTATCCGTCATTCCCAGGAAAAACGTTCGTCACTCGTCCCATTTCCCATTGATTCGGGGGTAGAATAGGGGTTCTCTACAAGCACCATATCACCTGGTTGCAGCTGCACCTGCGTTGTTTGCCACTTAGTGCGCTTTTGCAGATGTAGGAGATAATCTCTCGTTCAGATTTGC
>NW_017151910.1:2819-3218 GCF_001652005.2 Ceratina calcarata
GTTTAGCATTTACCAGAACCAACTGCACAGAGATCTGCTCTGTCCAGTTCAACGTTTAGCATTTACCAGAACCAACTGCACAGAGATCTGCTCTGTCCAGTTCAACGTTTAGCATTTACCAGAACCAACTGCACAGAGATCTGCTCTGTCCAGTTCAACGTTTAGCATTTACCAGAACCAACTGCACAGAGATCTGCTCTGTCCAGTTCAACGTTTAGCATTTACCAGAACCAACTGGACAGAGATCTGCCCTATTTAGTTCAACGTTTAGCATTTATCAGAACCAACTGGACAGAGATCTGCCCTATCCAGTTCAACGTTTAGCATTTACAAGAACCAACTGAACAGAGATCTGCCCTATCCAGTTCAACGTTTAATATGTACCTACAGGAGAAGAAA
>NW_017151911.1:0-264 GCF_001652005.2 Ceratina calcarata
AAATCGAAAATCTTAAAAACGCCGTACCTGCACCTGTCTGCTTAAGACTGTATTTATAAGAGCTGTCGATAATTTATTTTGTTATTCTCTGTATTTTACAAGAGATTAACTTAACTCTTTGTTGTTCACAGATTAAGCAATATAAAATTAGCTAAAATCTCAGCTACCCTCTGTGCCATCCGCCTTATATATGTTTTAAACAGAAGAAAATAATAAATATAGATAAAAATGTCTTGAAAAGATAATTAGCACCTGTTATAATAT
>NW_017151912.1:0-264 GCF_001652005.2 Ceratina calcarata
AAATAAAATAAAATAAAATAAATGTTCGACAGGAAAGCAATTAGGAAGCGGAGCTTTCGGCGTTGTGATGAAAGCTGAAGCTGAAGGAATCTGCGAGAACGAGCCGGTCACTACTGTAGCAGTGAAGATGGTCAGACGAACAACAGTTCCGACGTACGTCCGGGCGCTTGCCAGTGAATTGAAAATCATGGTGCACCTTGGGAAACACTTAAACGTAGTGAACCTCCTCGGAGCTTGCACGAAGAACATTTCTAAATGTACGTA
>NW_017151913.1:0-264 GCF_001652005.2 Ceratina calcarata
AAAAAAGTGGTGATCGAAATTTCAGTTTAGCACATTTTCGTGCAGATCTCGGCTCAGACGCGTCCGATCGTCTTCATTCAAGCACCACACGATAGCACACAATGTACTGAATATTATTTTTAAAAAAACGTTTTAAAAAGTTGCGCGCTCGACGCGGAATTTGCGCGCAAACGCTTAAAATTTACGAAAATTTCCGCGCCTCATATCGCGCCAACCGCGCGACCAATACCGACACAAAATGCATCATTCGATGCGCCTTCAAAT
>NW_017151914.1:0-264 GCF_001652005.2 Ceratina calcarata
AAAGCGGCTCGACGGCCAACAGGAGCACGATTATCGACCCCGATCCACCGAACGACTCGTAATTACGCACACCAAACAGACTAGCGAGCCTCAAGCGACGAACAGGCACAAAGAATGGCGATAAGAGACATTTTACGCACACAGCCCTAGAATAGATCTCGAGAACTGGAAGGCGTACAGACACCGGTCCTGAACCATCGGATAGCTTAAGATTTTCTGAACAAAAGTGTTCCTTATGGATAGAACACTGGAAAACCAACCGGA
>NW_017151915.1:0-264 GCF_001652005.2 Ceratina calcarata
TCCCTTCTAATGATAACAGCAATCCAAGGTTTTTCAACGTTAGGTGCTATAACCTTCAAAGCGGGAGAGTTATAACCACAAACCCTGCCCTTGTACAGGTAGGGTTCCTGCACACAGAGTATGTCAAGTCTTTTTTGTATTATTGTTTCCCTTAGTTCATTGGCTACCGCAATTGCTCTCATTGCGTTTACTTGACCTATTTTTAGGTTCATTTTATTTTGCTTTTATAAAAAGCGACTTGACGCTGATACTCCGGACACTCGT
>NW_017151916.1:0-264 GCF_001652005.2 Ceratina calcarata
TTAATAATACTGAATGTAGTATGCATATTTGAGTTCAATTACATAGAAGAACATGAATGTATGTATACATATAATTTGCCTTGTCTTGACGACAGAATATGAAAAGGATTGAAAAAAAGTGGTAGTATAAAACCTTTAATTAGAGTACGAGAGAGGAAAGTTCGTACAAATCAACGCGAAAACATGCTTAATGACGCAAAAAGTTGACCATATTTCTTATAAAATGAATAAATCCTATAATTATGACTATAGTTAGTTATAGAC
>NW_017151918.1:0-264 GCF_001652005.2 Ceratina calcarata
CAGCTTATCTTGACTGGTTGTTAACGTGTTTGACCTATTTAATTGGGAAGTGTCATTGGATAAATCATAAAAATTTATTAATAACATTAGGGAACACGTTAATCGAATTAATTATATCTTTCCACGGAGCTGGAACCGTCAGTTTTATGGGCTTATCCATAACTAGAAATTCTATTATTTGTCTTAATCATTTGTTATATCAAATGCAAATAAACTTCAATAAAAATGCAAGTATTTATAGAAACAGTAGACTGAGTAATTAAC
>NW_017151919.1:0-264 GCF_001652005.2 Ceratina calcarata
GAAAGTTGACTGATGCACAAAAAAGGAAGAAAGCAATCTTCATAGAATGTCTAGCCATTAAAGGAGCTATTTTACATTGGCAATTTCATTTAATAGGAAAAAAGTTTATCATATTTACAGATCACAAACCACTGGAAAATTTTAACATAAAGAAAAGTAATGATGTGGAACTTTTACAAATCCTAAACTACATTTCACAGTTTGACTTTGAGATAATATACAATCCTGGTAAAGAAAATATTGAAGCTGATTGTTTATCCAGAA
>NW_017151920.1:0-8269 GCF_001652005.2 Ceratina calcarata
GGCAAGTGGTAAGTATTAATGTTTTGTATGGTATATAGTTTCACAATATTGCGCGCGAAAGCTGAGAAATCGATTGATCGTTCTGCGTCGCGAGTAATATCGCAGTATCGATTGCATTTGTTGCAGCGTGTGTGTACTTAGTATGGGTGTGTAGTGTATACTGTGTTAGTGGTATTACGTTTCGATGTTATGCGTTATGCTTTCAATTTCGCATGAAAGTATCTAAATAAGCGATGAATATGCCGAAATCCATACCCGACAGGTAGGTATTATTTATTCTTTAGTTTTTACAGTACCGTCGAATTTACGGAGGCATTTAAAACTAGGTGTTAATCGGTTTTGATGAGGTCACATTGCATAGAGGTTATGTTGTGCCGACTTCTCTCGGTATTTTTCATTCTTCTATTTCAATTCCAGCTCGTGATAAAAATTCAACTGATTAAATGATTACTTTAAATATTATAATTCAAGTATTGACTATATAGAACTATAATTGATAATATACTTTTGATTTCTGTAAATATATTTTTCCTACGCGCTTTATGCGGTGGCTAGCTTACCAGCTGAGAGTGGTAGTTATCATTGTTAGAGATTTACATAGGTGGTGTCCTTTTCTTTGATTACCATAATACGGAAACATTTCAAATGTACAAATTAATTGGGACAATGATTCCCCGAATTTTTTATTTCGCTAATTTCTCCTATTGGAACAAGACCCAAAAATAGTAACAAATCTATGCCTTCTCTTCTGATGCTCGATTACCATCAGATTTTCTATAATTGCTCAATGATCAGTTGTAGAACTTAAACCTATACTGGTGGAGTGGAATATTTGTTTCTCAAGCGATTGCGAGCTATTCTGATAGTTATTATCAGAGTTTCTGCAAAGTGTGCATGTGTATACATGCTTCTTTATACTTCATCTAAAGAATGTAAAACATGTTAATGAAGCATTGAAAAATTGAGGCATAGATTTATTCCTGTTTTCGATTTTTGTCCCAATATGAGAAATTAACACAATCAAAAACGGGTTAAGAATCATTTTCTCAAACCATACATACATTCTTATGTATAATGTATATTAATTACTAATTTTTGCTATATGTTAAATAAAGTTTAATCATTCATACCTTTATCTTTAATATTGTATAACTTGGGTTTTGATATTTTGTACAAAATCAAGGCGATATTCGTTGTATTATTATATTTCTTTTTTACCACCTGTTGCATGCATGTATGATAGTTCACCTATATGGTTGGCATTCGAACATATCGTATTCGTCACCCCGAATAACTTTTTTATATTTCGTACATAAACTTTACTCATTGTCAGTATGTTTTTGTCTATGCATTTTTTAATACATAATTCTTTATTTTATAATAATTTATTTTTCATTCTTTTGTGCATTATTACTGTGTATTTTGTACAGATGGTTGGAATATAAGCCTTATGGAACCGTAATCAGTGGTACAAAAATTCTACCGTTCAAAGTGCCGCTAAAGGAGGTAAGTCTTATTTTAACTAAAGAAATAAAATTTTTATCGAGTACTATTTTAAAATGCAAGCAGAAAAATTGTTTTCATTTGTGAATCGCGTTCCCGAGTACTACGGCTGCTGAACGTATATGACCGGTTTCCTCGCTGAGTCGCGTTGCAGCTCTTCTTTTTCTCCTCTCCTAGCGTACTAAATCAAAGATCCTCTTCGCGGGGGTCGTGGCTTCGAAGCCGAGATAAGATCGCATCGAATTCCAGAAAGAGAGGGTACAGTGTAGTATCCGCGTACACGTCTTTGCATATGCGAGTTGGGTATGCCTATACAAGTGTAAACGTTTGGAAATACGTAGTACGGGCGACTGATGTTTTCCAGGGATATACAAATAATTTTCATGTACAGTTTGGGACAATGATTTTCGACCCGGTTTTTATTCTGTTACTTTCCCCTATGGAAACGCAATCCAAAAATAGTATTAAGTCAATACCACACTTTTTCAATTGAACTCAATCCCACATTAATATTGTTTTACATTTTAATATTCAATATTAATTTCATGTACAATATTCTCTCGAACTTATTATAATTGAAAGAAATGATTAGTTTTTATTTTAATCAGATTTATAAAAATAAGCGCGATGTGTATAATAGATTTGAAAAAAAATGTGAAACACGGCTTCATCAGGTAAAAATTTCATTCTATACCATTGTCATGGGCTCGGGAACGAGGGAGGGTCGTTTGTCGATGGACGCTGATGGTAACGGTAAGGTGGGAAAGGCACCTGAGATCTCGTATCAGTTCGAGCCAAATTGCTGTATTGTTGCATGCCCTGACTCTACCGTAGATATAAACAAGCTTGATGTATGCACACACTTTCTTTCTGATACGAGCGGCAATGCTTTTTGGATCGTGAATAGCCCCGGCCCGATTCTTTGCCTAGTAGCCGAACAAACGCGCGATCGTACGCTCCCATGCTGGTCTCTGCTGTGTGATGTATCGCGCTCGTGCTGTGATCTAGTGGTATTCACTGAGGTTTTTTGATTTTAAGGATATATGGATTCAGTAACGTCTTTCTTTCATGTCCTCTTTACTTTTACTATGCTGATAGTTTTATGTTTTCCTTTTTTCATGATTATGTCTCAGTTTTCATTCGTGAGAAACGATGTGTTTTATATACATCGAAATTTAACCATTTAGCACTGGCCCAAAATATACCACCATTTAATGTACACTTTAGATTCCCTATACATTTATATATCAATATAATTTGTATGATATTAACAATTAAATTAGAACAATTAAATTAATTAGAACATATTATATAAAAACAGTATCTTAAGTGAAAATCAATATTAAATTAGGCTGTTCGATATTATTAAAGATTTGATTAGCATCTCTGTATTCGTTTGTTTGGAATTATTTAATTTTCTCTTAAATAGCAACGAACCGGTTTTTCTCATCTATCGTGGTCTTCTGGTTCAAGGCGGTCAGTTGCAAATAAGTTCGGAACCTTTTTGGATTAGCCGCCATCCTATACGCAAAATAGGAGACTGACCCAACTAATTGATTCTGGCGTCGCGGGCATTACATAAAACAAGTCGGAGCAAGAGCCTGGAATTGGAGTTAGGTTGATTGGGTCCGTTGTGTCGACCGCGGGGGGTCGTTCGTTAATAGGGCCCTGAGATGCCCGAGTGCTCGTCGGCCGCGTGCTCGTACCCGTGCCAGCAGCCAGTTCTCGCTCCGCGCCTTCGGATCGCGCGACGGACCGCTTCTTCATCTTCTATAAGAACGTGTAACAAATATCGGCTCACACGAAACGTGATACCGTCTTCGCCGACACACTGTACGCTTTCTACCTTTCTCCCTTGTTTTCTCTTTTTTTTTCCCGTTTCATTTTAGTCGGACACCGGTCTCGATGAATTTAAGCCAATACGCCCTAGTCACATATACATTGTAAAAGATGCGCTTTAAAGTCGATTTTAATTTTGGATTGAATTTCGTACGCGTGTAATTTGCTATGAAATCACTCGCGAATTCTTATACATTTACTTCGTCCGATTCACTTTTTCAGGACATATGGTTATAAAGAAACTTCTACTTTAACTTCTGTTTTTCGAGACAGTAATTAATTGTCGAGATCAGTCCCTTTCAATGCAGTTCTTGAAATTTTTATAAGAACTATAGACCGATATTTACGGATATTAGATGCGATTACCATTACGGATGCGAGAGATAAATGAACAGAAGATGAAATAATAAATACGCATTACTTGTGATATGTCAGCAGAGAAAAATATCG
Source organism: Ceratina calcarata (assembly GCF_001652005.2). NCBI lineage: Eukaryota > Metazoa > Arthropoda > Insecta > Hymenoptera > Apidae > Ceratina > Ceratina calcarata. The sequence goes on from NW_017151920.1 coordinate 3,793, forward strand.
AAATGTTTTAATTGTTTGTGAAATGTATTCATCACTTAAAAAGTTTCGTTAATTGACAATCAGTTTAGATATTTATTATGTTTATTTTTCTTTATCAACCTTTTACTACGTGATATTAGCAATTAATATGATAATTCTGTTCGATTGTTTCACTTAATAATTTGTATGAATAATTCTGTCAAAAGCGACGAATGATTCAAGAGAAATAATATTTCTCTCGTGAAAAATATGTACAGTCATAAAATATAGACGAAGGTAGAATTTTCTGTTTCTGGTGTTCAAAAATGTAGGATGATTTAAATGTGGAAAATCGAGGAATGAGATAAACGAACCGGGTGGCATGGTATTCCCTCGTCCTTGCCATTCTATACACTACGACCGAATACCTGAGCTTTTCCCCAGAGATCGTCGATCCACGGTAGGCAAATTCTGCACGTAAAAACAGAATATTAATTTCTGGCTTGACTTCGGGTTAGAATCTACCCAAGAATGGATAGGCTGTCTTCGTGGGTGATATCTATATTACAACCCCCTGAAAATTTTCAACATTCAGATCGGTATCGCGTTAACTTCTCGGTTACATTCTGACTAACCACCCTTGTTTTCACTGAGATGGAAGTCGCTTTGTCTTGAGAGCGATGAATCGAGATTTCATGTTTCGTCTTAGTAAAATACTTGGATATTAAAGAAAAAACATTATTATATCTCATATAATTTCCTATAAGTTTATAAATTTGTGTTATTTCCTAATTAACAGTACGCTGACAAAGTAATTACAGAATTTATTTTTTAAGGTATATTAATACGGAAATATCTGTCGCATGATTTACGTTTAATTTCGCCTCTTACTTTTTTGTAAATAACCTTGTAACATCGACATCTTTAGTAGTAAATCTTCCATCAATATTTATGATGCGAGAGCTTGTTCGAAAAGAACTTTCGTGGAGATATACGATTTTACATGCCCGATGATTTGTCTGATTAATAATTCAAGCTACAATAATTCATGAACTTTGAATGTCGTGCGATTTATTCGCGGTCAGTGTTCGTCGCCGACACATAAGAATCGGATAAACATTAAAATCTCCAAAATTACCCGTCGAAGACATCGAATTAATTTGTCAGCCATACCGAAACCATCATTCACCTCTGCGATGCGTGATATTTTGCTAGCGCGTGTCACACGGCACTGCAAACATTATGATTTATGAACAAGTCCCCGGCGGACTTAGCAGTGAAGAATGTATCCGCGTCGTGGTTCGAACCCTGTGTTCTTCTGACTTTTAATAGATATGCTAAGTATCATTAAAGGACAACGAACGCATAATCGCGATCGTAAGTAAAAGCTATGAAACCGAAAGGTTGAAATTAATTAAATTAAAGCGTAAATTTTTATCATATGCGGGAAACCGCGTAAGGGATAAACGCGAAGCGGAACGAAATGAAAAGAGAGAAGGAGGCTGCGATTGTAATTTATGCCGAAGTTAGCGAGCAACTTCGATGACTTTGTAAAATATTAGTGATCCCCGTTTCGGAGATCTTATCTAGATCCGACACCGCGCTCCGTTTCGTCGGAACGCCTTCTTTCTCTTCTTCTTCGTCTTCTTCTTCTTCTTCCAGCAGGCTGGCGCCTCTAAGGGGGTCGTGCGTCATGTCGAGAGACCTACTGCGCCACGAGTTTGCTCTCCGAGTTCCGACGACGATCGACACCAAGAGAACCATATAAACATGTCATTTGTTGATTGAACTTGCTCTCTTATACATGTACTTCTGTTCTGAACTATCACGCGTCTCTGTGTTCAAACAGTTATCGGATTCACTCTAGTTTAGAACTCAACCAATGTTGCATCAATTAACTTGATTCTCCTTTCATTTCTTATTGCGATGATTTGGAATTAGTTTCTTGTGTGTATCATTGCAGGTCTCAAATCATGCAGCGAAATTTTGTCAGTTTTAATCCTCGTGTCAGTATGAAATCGGAACGAGTTTTCAAATACGTACATTACTCATGCAAGGAATGCATGCAATCGCATGAATGCTCGGCTATATAAATGTAAAACTTTATCATGTGTCCACCGTATGAAAGAAGATTCCACAGTGATGCCCGGTGTAAAAGTAAAAGGGCAAACGTTACGAAGAAAACGAAACCGGTAACTAATGTGAAAGTAGGTAACAAATTGACGAAAAGATAGTAAAAGTTTTTGTCGGGTCCCAGCGCGGTCGTCGCATAAGCTCCAGGTGTGGGTGCCGAAGGGGGTGGTCGAAAGACACTCGGTTTAGATGCCGTCGGGTCAGAAGGAAAGCACACCGCGGAGGACACTTTTGTTTCGTACTTTACTGTCACGCTGTCCCATCCATCGCGTTTCATCAGATATGGTAGCTGGGCCACGGCCTATCTCTGTTAGATGAGATGGCGAGTGTCCATCTCGAGTACCTCTCTTTCCGGGAACCCCGCGGAGTAAAGGAGATCTCGCAGTAGCCAAGCTTATCTATCTGCCCGATCGTGTTTCGCCGTTTCTCTTATTTTGCGAGCGTTCGTTACGTGCAGGTACTACCTACTTACCCGTCGTAATGTAACTGCGCGTCGTGGGTGCACATACGTACATACGTTTCAATCTTTCTGATGTTTAGCCCAGTTCGTAGCGATCGCGTTCTACGAACAATTTGATATCATTACCGAGAATTAATTTCCGGCACACTTCGCATAATGCGAGCATGCATTCTCGTGTAAAAGGATCTTCCGCGCTTTTCAATTTTAGGATTTTTAAGTATTAGAAAAAACTGCATTAATAAAATAATTTACTTTTATATTCTGTGCTCTTCGTTCGAAGCATGTGACCTAATTCCATTTAATTCTGTCCGTTAGACAGGACTTTATAGCTTACAACTTGCTTGGTACTCAGCAGTATCCTATAAATTTGTTCGAGGAAAATAGATCTCGGTATATTACTCGAGCGTATTACCGACTCTTACACACGTAAGGCTATTCCGAAGCGTAGCTGGCGACATTCATTTAAACAATAACATATAGTCGCGTTCAATCGTGAAAGAAACGTAATGACATCGTCTGTACATGTACTCGACCCCCTTGATACAAGCGATGGAATAATGGCTTACAAACTCTCCGTAAGGAATTTCTCATAGACCGCCGACGATCGTTGAGAAGCAATAGTTGGTTACTTTTCTTTTATCTCTCCCTTGTCTTCCTCCCCCTCCACTCCTTACTGCGACTACCATCAAGTTTGCGTTCCGAGTATTATATGCCGCGGAATGTAACATCCGTTTGAATTGTGGCGACAATACAAGCAGAGGGAATAAGTTCGATGAAAGAGGGGCATAAGACAGAGAATAGGGAAGAAAAGAACATTTGTGAATTCGGTGGTTTGGATGCCTGCGATGCTGGGGTCTGAGATACGCGGCAGTGGCTTTATGCTTCTGGTACATAAATTTCTTTTGAATGGCGCGCGTATGAGTCGGCGCCCACCGTACTGTTCTCTACCTGCCTCTCTCTCTCTCTCTCTCGATCCTCCAGTTTCCGTAGCTTTCTATTCTTTTCCATCTTTTTTTCTCCATGGTGCATACCCTTCGCATTTCCGCCTACCTTTCTCGTCTTCTTTTATGCTTTGGCCGGGTTCGATCTTTCATCTGTTTACAGAAATATCACCGGTACGCCGGTGACGCGCGAAGAAATTGCCAAATTTATTGTCGTTTGACTATTTCTTCTTGTATCGTTCGTTTCGCTGGTCGATTTATACTGTCGTTGGCCGGTAAGGAAAACCGAGGTGAGGTAGTGAGATCTGTATCGTAAATCTCTTCGCATTATAGCGAGCAAATTGACGTTCACCAGGCACATGATCGTGCACGAACGATCGGATAATGTCGGAGAAGTAATTTTCATTGATCGAGTACCTATCTGCGTAGCTATCGACTGTTCCAAACCGCAAAAATGAACTTCTTGGCAGGCTGAATAGAATGCTAGAATCGAAGGGGATGACAGGAATGGGCGTAGTTTGGGGGGGTTGATCGGTGCGGTGCCACGAGCGCGAACGCCGGCACTTAAGATCCGTAGGCACTCCGTACGCTGTCTACGGAGGAGGGCTGGCGAGGTGGAGTCGCTCGACCAGGAAACAAACATTTGTTTAAATGATCCCGACAACTCACGGTCGTAAATACCTGCGAGTCGTTAATCTTGTTTTTGGTCGTGCCGCTCATTCGTTAATGTATAATGTATTCTCACCCCTGTAGCTAAAACAATTAGTTTCGACGTAGAGAAAGAATGAAAGGGAATCGTCGGCGAGAGGTATGCCGAGAAAATAACGCCTTTGAGTGTAATACGGATTAGGCGCATAGATTATAGGTTACAGAGTTCATCTTTCCGGCGAAATTGATTCTTCGGTTGGTCCCAGTTTTAGATTTATGACTGTCAGTCGGTTGTCTTAGCTATATACATAGATCTCATTTTCGTGATATCGTAATT
>NW_017151920.1:10397-13334 GCF_001652005.2 Ceratina calcarata
TGTATATATGATGTATACTTTATGTACTCTCTCTTGCAACTGAATGACGTTTTCGTGTTAGTAAAAAATCGTAAATGAGAAAAAGTTAAATCCTGATTTATTCCTGATTTCTCGTGCAATCGTTTAACTGAGATATGATTGCGGTTAAAGAGATATTTACTCGATCCGTGGGATTTGAAGGCGAAACACTCGTAGGATAATGCATAATGACCCGTGTGCACTTACATCCTTAGTAATATTCGTGCGCGATGGGAAAAAATGAACACAGTGACGTCAATACCTTCACGGTTAAATTCGTGGACGCCTTTCGCGATTCTTTCCGTGAAATTTCTCACGGCAGTCCCGCCGAAATTGCGCCGTCGCATCGGTTTCGAATGACGGGGCGAGGATCTTGAAGGTATTACGGCCCACTCGGCCTGAAAGCATGAAGGCGCATCCCTCATAAATATTCCCAATAAATACCGCCGATACCTACCGTTGGTTCACGCCCACGCTGCGTCACGTCGCACGTCGGTGTTCCTCTTGTTCCGACGGCTTTCTGCTGCGTTCGCGAGTGATCAAAATTCGTTTGTTTATTACACTAAATTAACCACTAAATCTACCAAAAACAGTCTAAATGACCCCTTTTTAATAAAACACATTCTCAGCCGCTGTCCTACGAGCTCATACGATACCTGGTGATAGGGGACACACGGTGCCTAATGGCAGTCTATAAAATCTCGTGTCGAGTCGATACTAATTTGTTATCTACACAGAATGGCGAAGTTATATGCCATATCGAAATATACGATATCTGTAATTAATTCCCGAATACTGCTGTTTTTTATGATTAGCTAAGGAGTGACCTCGCCGATCGAAAGTTAATACAATATACACATAACTCCGTTACGTTGAAATTTTTATGGTAAAAGATGAAGTTTCTTGCCAGTCAGGGGAAAATTCTTTGAATAACGTGAAATGGGACAGTAATTTTCACATTTAACGACTTTTCCTGAAAAAACTACGAGGTATACTTTAATCGTCAGTTTATCAGCTACGCGGGATCTCATGAAAGGAATAGAAAGACCGGAGAACAACAAGAAGAGGCCTTTTAAAGGATTCCCACAGCTACCGGCACCATTATTGCTGGATCAATCGATCGTAGCTATCGTCACGATGCTAGAATTTAAGGGAACCATAGATTTTCCATTTCTTTTGCCTCTTGCCGACAGGCAATTGTTTTTCTTCAGATCTTTAAGGCAGTTCTGTCGATAATAAAATTAATATAAAATGTTGACTCGTTCTGCGAATTCCTTTTTATCTCTTTGTTATTTCAGAATAAATATTTTAACGCTGTGTCCAATCGGTTATATAATTAGTAATAGGTTCCCACACGTGACTAGTGTGAACTATATTTTAGCTTCTTTCTGCGATTCCCGATAGGTTAGTGAATATCGAATTCTGTGGTGATTAGACACGCCACACGGGCGGTAAATCAATTTCCAACGGATCTTCGTGAAATAATTTTTTGTTCGAAAAATTTTACCTATTGTGCAAGCGACGAGATGAAGATTAATGAATCTTCGTCTCGTTCTTTAATTGTTTTGACATACGTTAAATTGAATAGTGCGATGTTTAGGAATTCTATTAAAACTGCAATTTGGATACACATAGAAAAGCTATTTATCATCATCAAAAACGTTATGTTTTTTTATAGTCATTTATTCTCGTTCCTTCGCCAGAATTTTAGAAGTTCTCCAGAGTTTTTGATTTGAGTAAAGAGACATTGTTCAATATATTAATCCTTAAAATAAATATTCTACAGTGTCTTTATACGAGAAATCTAATAAAAATTTAAATCATGGTTTTTGCAGATCTAAGGATAATTTATCCTTGTACAAAGTTGTATACAAAATTGTAAGGCTTTGTTTACGATGAACTACTTGAACGATTCGCGTAGCGATAGTGATGTAGGATGAAACGCATAATTCAAATTTCGACTGTTTCATTCAGTGAATATGAAAAGCGATGTAATCGGTGGAAATGATTCAAGAATTTGATAGTGGGTGCTACTTCCGACACGTTCCATTGTTGTACACGTCTTTCCAGTTAAGCTGACCCATTTTAAATCGTTCCGAATCTTCTGCCAAACGAGGAAGTAAGTGGGTACAGATAACGTCGCGCATATATCAGCTGGCGGCAGCCATATAGTAGGCTATATGGCGTTTCTGCGCAATTCTATACACGAGAGGATAACCGTTGGCCGCACTGATGCAACTCAATGTTCTTCCCGCGAGTTCCTCTCCTCACTGTGCACTTTCCTTCTTCTTGTCCATAAGGGAGTTTAACAGAAATCGTCTGAACCGTTTTGTGCAGCGGAGGTCGTTTGGTTCCGGTGGAGCAATGTTCGCCGATCAGGATACTTTTAGAATAGTCAGGCGATCGTTATTGATGCGCCATAAACGAAGAATGTCCTACGAGATACGCATATTACGCTTTTTCTATTAGTTATTTATATAATGTATATTTTTACATTTATTTTACAATATCTACTATCAATAATTATAACGAAATATTAATGTAACTAATGTGGCACCTATAATATTGAACAAGTAATTTCTATGAAATAAATTCTCTCAAATAGCCATATAAATTGAAAGATTATACACTCAGAAGACGAGATTAAAAGCCCTTCATCAAATACACATAAATTTCCATAGTCGTTATCCACGCTTGGTGACTACCGGAAAAGTTTACGATCCAAAGACAGTTATGCTAAGCTAGTAGCGTATAAATCATCATTCAATTTCTTTACGAGGTCGATTATATTTATTGTTAGTGTCACTAAAAGTGTTTACTTATATAATCCAGTTAAAACCAAAACTGAACACACTGAACATTGAATAAAATTGGATGATCTGAGTTTTTTTTAGTAGTTACGTGGATTAGTGTATTACA
>NW_017151920.1:14807-19475 GCF_001652005.2 Ceratina calcarata
GTGGACACTATTTATGAAAATATGAATTTGCAACGACGTGCACAATCTGGTAATACTTGCGATAAGCGTTATGCATATGTATTAACCGGTCGACGATATTTTGCAACTAAGGGAAACGAGGTTAGAGGAGTGAATGGGGAAGTAGGAACAGCGAGAAGATGCACTGACGAAAAAGTTGCTGTTGCGTGAGCTCGTGCGGCCTGCCACGAAGTCTCACAATGGGAGCGTAGCTCGTCGGTCGATAATCCTGATTTAGTTGCGGTCGTATATTAGACTGAGGATCGTGAAATTGAATGGCGGAATCAGCAGAGGCCGATCCGGCTTTCAACCACGAGAGGAAGAAGCCGAACTGTACCGTGCGAAAAATAAACTATCCTTGACACGCGGGCACGGTTAGTAAATTTCGCAGGTGGGCAGCATCCCATAGCTCCAATTTCCGTTTTCTTCCTACTTCTTCCCGTTCATTTCTCTCACGTTTCTATTCCCTGTCCTTTTTCTTCGTAATTCGACAGTCATTTATTTCCATTTAAACGGTTTTGTCATAATGACACGGTTTCTCATCTGTTATCATATTAAATGAATATAATGATAATGAAACTGGAGTTCTACAATGGACCGAACTCTGAATGAAATATACATATGTATACAAGCACTCGTAGGCACGCGTGCATGTTAGCTATGTATTCATAAGTCAGATTTAAAACTAATATCAAAAACGTTACCATTAAACTATGAAAAAGTTCCACACGTGGTCTACAATGGATTATTATGCTTGGATATGAAAGCTACATCACAAGCCCGTTATTAATGCGACCGATACTCATTCCGCACTCATCCGTAGATACGATCTCTCCGCCCAGTCAATCGGATCGCGGAGTCTAAACCCATAATTACCATTAGCCCACCCATAGCGAGTGCGATGCTACGAGCGTATGAACCAAAATTTCAATTTACACGCTCTTAGGTATACGCTATCTAAACTATGTGAAATAGATGCCAAGCGACTACATATTTACTTTCCCAATCTTTTTTATTTTCTTCTAATCACGTTCCTCCACTTTTTTAAATGGCTGATCTTAAGATAGTTTTTAACCAACTATATTACTCAAATGATACCTTAAGGCAACAATCAGTTTAGGACAGTAGCATCATAAAAACTGTGTACGAATTTTAAGTTTAATTTTATTTACGATTATTCTGTATTCGTGTGCGCTATATTAGTTATTATAATATATAAAATTAATATTTTTCTTTAACATTTGTTCTAAAATTTTTCGCCCGTAATGATACTACTATTGCAAAGTACATTGTTTTAGATGACTAATGTACATCTTCTCTTGTTTCAGGCTCTGAGTAACAATTTGGAGCCAGACAAACGGTAAGTCGATTTGCATGATATGTTCATTTGCCTAATACTGGATTATACGTTCACATTATCTCTTCAGTATCTTGACTTTGAGTTTAAGAGGATGGAATATTCACGTAATACATAAAATACAGAACCGTGCGAGATGTGCTTTAATAACTTTTCAATGAATTAGAACTCCTATAAATTTCGACATTTTAATAGCTTTGAAGCCACTTTGAAGCGGGTGGAGTTGTTTATTTATGGGAAATACTCGTGCTAGGCAAGGTGGACACGGTGCTATTAGTTCAAAGAGGTAGTTGTTATCTGTTTTGGGAAAATTTGATATATCGAAAGGGAGGCTTAAACTATTTGGACCGACACCCTCACTTAATTTCGGCTCTTTTGCTTAGGACCCCAGATTCCTTCTTCCCTTAATATATCATCATGCTGTTCAGATTAGACTTTTATTGTTAGAAAAAAATATGAGGTCCTAACGTAAAAACAATTGTTTTTGTAACAGTTAACAAATTTTTCGGCATTTGTGTATTGTTTCGCAAAAAAATACAAATGAACAGACAATACTCTATGTGTTTTGTGCGTATAATATTGTGCGTAGTACGTAACTATAAACTGTAAATTTTAAACGTTGTATAAATACACAATATTTTGCACACACACAGTCAAATATGAATAACATAATGAAAGGCTATTGTTCGAATAAGAGAATAGAGTTTTGATGAATGAACGCTCAGTTAATAAATCGTTTCAATAATGAATATTCCGATAATCGAGGTTCTACTGTAATTATTCACTCTAATTGCTACAGCGATTAAACAGTTCGATTCCCGCATATACGTTTCACCGTAAACGATGTTACAGATTCACCCCTTCAACACTGTTGCAAGCGTTTCCGCATCTCAAGTGTATAATAGATCTGACGAATACTGATCGCTATTATGATCAAAAGGTAAGCAAAATACACATTTTTTATAAGAGAAATTTAATGTACATATGTATAGAATACAATAAAGATTAAATTCATCAGAATAATTACATATTAAAATTCATACATTTAGGTGTACAGTTTTAACAGTTGAAACTGAAAGACGTTTGACTTTCTTTTCTCTTTGCAAGCGATCATTAGTTGCATTCCTTGATTGGGCAGACATATCCAAAGTCATGGCATTTTTACATGGTTTTCTACATGTCTTTTTTACTCGCATCTCTTCAATTTTCTTTATTTTTCTTTTTTGCTTCATTCTTTATTTTTTAATGGAAGGCTTGTACAACATTACACCTGTCAGTTGTTGACTTTGTCTGACTAATGGCGTGGTTCAAAGGACGATATGAGGGCTAATGAACTTATTACTAGATTTTTGGAATAGCTGATTGCCAACACAACTCGATCATTGAACCTGTGTCCACATCAACGAGCATGTATACCTTTTCTGGGTTAGACCTGTCACAACCCAAGACCGATCAATTATATTAAGAAGCCCTAGGCCTAGATTCTGAGTCTGTATTCGGTCGTTTCGTGTCTTCTTTTTTTTTTCTCCGTAGGTCATTTGTTGCGCGAACAGAATCTTAGATCGGTGGGGGAAAACGTGTTTAGAATATTACATAGCTTTTAAGCATCAATGGTGCCGCTAGATAATGATAATTAACTCGTAGATCCTTTAGTGTCGCTCGCGTCTAATTAGAGCAGATTATAGTATTTATAATGAAACCTATAATTTTTTATTTGTAAATGATATCGTTTAAAAGGTACGAATTTTACTGGGACTATTAAATAAGAAATAAGGACTTGTAATATCTTTCTTTCTATTCATTTTTCATACTACTTTGGACATTATGTTCATTACTTTGTGAACTCAATTTAAAAATGTAAGATACCTATTAGTGTAATGATTGATTTATCTTGAAGCACTAAACTTGTTACAAGTTGTAGTTAATTGATGAATCTACGTGTTGAAACGGAGAACGTGAAGTCTAAAGAAAAATAATACCACAGTGAAACATACCTATTTTCCAATATTAATTCTCTCGAGATTATGTTGTGAATGAGAAATAAATTGAGGAATGTGTATCGTCGTTAGTTTTGTGTTCATCGAGCAGTCCGATATATACTTCGCTTAATTTAATCAGCATCTTTAATAGTGGCCATCATCCTCTCGCGACTTTTCCAAATAATTACCTGCATATTTCGTTACCACACGGAAAGTTGTTTGAGACAGTGATTGCAAAATTGAGGATCGATAAATTTTAATAATGTAAGGATCGTTATGTTACAGGAATTCATTAATTCTGGAGTCAAGTATGAAAAAATTATGGTTCGCGGCCGGGAGATTCCCACCTTCGACGTGGTAAAGAAGTAAGTATTTTCCCAATTTCTTATATTAGTTTCTTCATTAAATAAAATTTCCAGTCCATGTATTTTAATCCAACGTCATAATACAATTCTTTTCAATGAAGTGACACATTTAATTAGTCTTAAAAAATTAAAAGTCTATTGAAGTTGATATGTAAATGCTGATTGAAATCGTGGTTTGTTTGCAAAGCTATAAACTTCTATGGCGTTACAGGTAGCGCCATGGCGTTTGAATACCATTATAACCCATTGAAAAGACCTTCCTATCTATACTCCTACCTTGCTCGGCGTAGGCGTGTTGGCGATTTAAATCGCATTCAGGTTTGCGATTACATACGTATAGAACATGACATGGACATACTGTTTTAACCACCTATCTACCTTAACGCCCCTCATATTTCACGTCTATTACTTCTCTTGGTTTGTGCCTCAGGGTAATCATGAATTAGCACTTGATTGAGATAATATTCAGATAATCATTTTTCTGTCAAATGATCATCCAAGTTTTATTCAAAAAGGATTGAGTCCTTCTTGTTTTTTGCTCGATTCTGCATACGGTTGTGTTATATAAATGCACGAAAATTATGGTTGTCGTGTGTCCAATATTTTTAATTCACTAATTTAGGTAATAAAGAAACTCGTTATATAGCGAGTCATGTTACACCTTTCAAGGAATCTTAAGGTAGTAGTCTACAGTGACATCAAAAAATTCGCTGCGGTTAGATACACGGATGCTACCTGAATTTCTTACTAAGAGCAGATAGGAAGTTATAAATATGAGTGTAAACGCTTCTTTTCTTGCTATATTTCATATAAATTTTATAAATTTATAATATTTACATTGCTCTTACTTACAAACGATGACGCTGATCATTTTGAGTCATTAATGTAAAATTCTAATTTTTTTACTATAATTAAGTATGTAAAGATTAAATGATAAGAAGTGAAACAT
>NW_017151920.1:21021-23512 GCF_001652005.2 Ceratina calcarata
TATCCGAATGTGTATTTAATTCTGTGTTAAGTTTGTGAATATTGACACGAATACATATTAATATAAAATATCCAGACGTTGATCTTCTAAGGCAGTGTTTTTCAATTTTTGTGATTATTATTGCTAGTGCATAAATGTTATTAGTAGCACTTTGCCAGTTCGATTCTGATATGATGGAGAGGAATGTTGCACATTCACACAACATACTTTTAAAAGAATTCATCTGAAATATTTGATGTAGATTACGTCCATGGACACGATGAACAAAATGCTATGACCATGTTGGCATGGGGACGAAAGAGAAACGTTTTAGGAAGCGCTTGTGGGTGGTTAAAGATGCTTTATGTTCTCCTCGCATGCATAATATGAAGCCGTGCGCGCGTGTTGCTTCATACTTCCGGTACCGTTAATTTGGTTCGTGGACCGGCTCAACATTGCCGGGAGTCGTCCTCGAAAATTCCCCTCGTCCCTTTTTGTTTTCTCCACGTTGGAACGATTGCCAAGATGACGAGAACCTCGTCTGACTTTTGAGACCACCCGGACGGATCGTTGCATTACGTAAATTTCCCGCTACCTATCTTCCTTGCTTTCGTTCCCTGTTTCAGTTTAAAATTTGTTCACATTACACGTCTTCTGCTTGAGAAACGAATTCTCAAATGTACTAATTCTAGAATATTGGCAATGATTCGCTATCTTTATAAATGATAAATATTTCCTCCAATAATTTGTTTACAAGTTCATGAATTAAATACATATAGTTAGACATGAGAATTTATGTACTATAAAAAATAGCACGATTATTTTTACACGTGATTATTTTTTATTAGATTGTCGATCATCCATATGGTAGATAGTATGATAACAGATTTATTTTTGACACTAGCCTAAAATCTGGAAAGTAACAAATATGAGGACCCATGTTTGTTCATAAAAGAGAACAGATGGAGTCCTAATTGAAATCAGTCGATAGGAGTGTTTGCGAAGTACTTGTACGATCACTTTGAAGTTCATCGACCCATATTAAGAACATCGTCATACAAACAGTGATCAACCATCATCCTGCCACTTATCTCTACTATCACAGAATCTGTGCATTAAACATGTTTCAAGCACAGTCAATCGTATATTCAGTCCACATTTTCTATCTTTATCATGTATGTAAAAATAATGTTCAAGTCACTATTATTTTTACTTAAATATTGTTCCATTAAATTCTATAATACCTTTGATGAAAATCAATTTTCCTATATTCTGGCATATAAAGTCCTCTTTGTCCTCAAAGTGTTCGTCATGATTTACTGGCAGCGCATTTGCAGATGTGAGCTTAATTTTACTAGTAATTTGACTTCATCGTTCTTATCACATCTGTCGAAGATTTACAAAAAATAACATTAGTTGTCCTGTACCATCCCCTGTATCAATATAAACACCTACCCTTAAGCATTTTCCGCATACTGTCCGTCTTGTCATCCTGGGTGGTATTTCTCCTGAAGGTGGTGCAAACCGTGGTCTTCTCTGGTCACTATCATATATAGCAGTAGAATGTAGGATAGCCCTACGCCGATGATGTTCGCCATAATCCTCAAGGGATTGGTAACGATATGTAATGGGAATTCAAGATTAGATTAAATCCATTCATCATTTTCATTCCAGAATACGTTTCTAAGTAGCAATCATAATTTACTTGAAACGTAAAATAAATTGAATGTACCTAAATCTTCCGCGTCATCGGGGAAGTCGATTGCTGATATGGAGTCAACTATAAGAATTGTAATGTGAAGCAAAAAGTATATAAAATATTTTTTTAATTATTTGAAAATATTTGAGCAAATAAAATTTAACATACAATCCAAACGACGGCGAGCGATAGCCATTCCAGGTCTTAGATCTGGACGTCGTGTAATATCCCTAAGTGGCGCGTCTGGAGGTGTGATATCGCGATATCTTCGAGGAGGGGTCGTTATTGGTGTCGACGGTGAATGACACCCAATAGAGCACGTTTCTGCTGTTTCCCATGTAGCATCGCGCGAGCTAAATTATATGCACACAAAATAAAACCATTATTATTAAAATTATAATAAATTACATTATAATCATGAATTTAATGCTAGGTTACGTACGAGTCATATTCGTCATTATATGCATTGTGATGATCCGTAGCACACTCTTGTCCCTGGCACGAGCACCTAGGCATCATGCAATCTGGAGTATATTATAAATAGAGAACACTTAATTTTGAATTAAACACCAAAGTTGAATGTTTTACACGATGTAGATAAATATATAAAAGTTCACATTGTGAAAAGTGAATACATTTTCAACTATCACATTTTTCTACTAGCCGCCTAGTTACACTGCTCGTTTTAAGGATGTATAGGCTATACATATACTTAAACAATGCTGGCATGTTGAATTTGTTATTATAGATTCCTATTACTATTAAAAAGCTAAAATTATAGTGATTTCAAATTTTTCATAGGTAATAGTATCA
>NW_017151920.1:24451-26753 GCF_001652005.2 Ceratina calcarata
ATAGTATACTACCTCGTTTCTGATAGATGCGTCTCTCCAATGATTCGGCTGTCGCTTTTTTGACACGGGAGACGCGCGTTGCATATAAGAAATATTGTAGGATATTAATATCATATCTGACTTACAAACTGTCGTCCTGAATTTCCAATAAGTAAAGAGATTCTAAAAAATAGCATAAATAATGTTGTTAAGAACAATGCATTAATCAACAATTAGTATTTATTATGCTACCTTTTACATTTACAACTGAAACGAATAAAAGAGTTATTCACATGCACATACACATATTTTAATCATTATTTAATCTTAATATATTTTTTAGTTCGTATTTTTGTAGATTATTATTTTAAAAATGTACAAGATCTCTAAACGCATCATTTATAATATATATTGATATCAAATAGGGAAAAGCATTTGGTTAGCCTGTGAATGGTTCGAATCGTGTAATAGGTGGTAAGAAGCCGGCATCGAAGGTAAAAGGGTCCAGGGGCACAAAAATGGTCCTATTAAGTCTCTATAGAACAGCTCGATTAGGCCACCCTATTCTCATACAATGATGAGTAATAACTTTCGTGGAACCGAGTTCATCTTGGATACATTTAGAAATCGAAACGATTTCACGCCTATCAGATCGGTTTTCGTTCCTTTTGTACGGGTTAATTTATTAATAGAAGTGTACAAAATAGATCTCAACTAAAACTATTTACTTCTGATACCAGTTAATTAAGCAAATTCCATTTCTTGGCGAGGGTTTGCGTTTCGAAGAGATGATTACTATTTGCAATGAAAGGAATTCGAAGATTATCTTTATTCATGTAATAAATGCGCATAAAATTAAGCAGCTACGGTGTACGTTTCATACGGATAATTTTAATGGCGTTTACTTTCATCTTTAACGTCGTTTTGTACGATTTATCCGGCAATATCACGAATTACTTGAAAGGGCAAGCCAATTTAAGATACCATTTAATCGAACAGGCAAAGACTTCAATGTAAACATCGCAAGTATACTTGCAACCGTACGCAATAGTGGGATGAGAAATTAAAGTCTTATTAATATCTCTCTCTCTCTCTCTCAGGCTTCGAGGGAGCTTCAGCGCACGCCGGTAGGCATCGTCCAGCTTGTTTTCGAGTTTGGAATGTTTCTGGAATCCAAGCGGAATGCGAGAATGGAATGAACACCTTGCGATAATTTATCAAGTAGTCGAAGTAGGCTTAATCCGTTAATAAGTCCTCCCTTTTTCCGTTCTGTCTTCTTTTACGAACCGGACAGAGAAAAGGGGATGACGATGCACGATCCCGCCTAATGAATTATTACAGTCGGCATACCTACTATCTTGGAATCTGCGAAACGTTAAAGATCTTTCTCTCATTCTGTCCTCGTCATCTTTGCTTATAACTTTTACTTCCGCGGTAATTGTAAAAAAACATTGGTTCGTTTTGCGTAAAAAATTTGAAGCAGGCCCTACATTATAAGACCGAAGCCTACCTTGCGACAAGCAATGGGTTTGATTCATCACTTCACCTGAGTTCTGTTCGTACAAAATATAAAAAATTCAATTCGAGGGTTGCGCAGGATGTACTTTAATAGATAGATAAATATTTTGTATTATTTTTAAAAGCTGGAGTCTGTTTTTATTCATTGAATTTTATGTCTGACAGTGTTGACGTACGCTTAAAGAAGACGACAGTATACTTTATGACGCGTGCTGAAGAAAATGATGTACGACGTAGATGTATTTCGATGATGCAAGCCAGAATCAATTTTTCCATATTGTTAATACTTTTCTGACACATGAATTCTCATTCTTGGTATATTTGCTGTAATCCAGGGTGTGTAACATTCGCGTTCCCGAGGTTCATTACCATATTCCGTCGTTTGCTATACGAAGTTCCTGCATACTTTTACGCAGTTATTATACTGTCACTCCTCTCGACCGGTTATCGTGTTTGAATATTTATTTAGCTGATTATTTTTTTTATCGAGTCCATGGAAATTCGATCGCTATCTCTGGTTATCCTGCGAAATTATCAGCAAAGCCAGAGTAAAGGGAAGGTACGCCGCCTGTGTGTTTTGCTGCTCTCCTCTTCGTATTTTTATTATACGCCAGCCTAGATGCTATGCATGAGAAGCATCCGTGAGCTTGTATGAATTCCCCTATCATGCTACGTTACAATTTGCAATAAATCAATAAATCAAAATTGCAGGGTCAATCAATCAAAATTGATTCACAGCGTTTTCATGTCGCTATGATATTAACTTGTGGTACAGCGCAAATTGTTTAAATATATTCCTCATAGG
>NW_017151920.1:29316-30038 GCF_001652005.2 Ceratina calcarata
AGTTATAGGATACTTTAAATTTGAAATGCGTTTTTAAACGTCATCTTAAATATTTAAAATATCCATTCGGTATTAAAGCGTACAAATAATTTCGTACGCGTCAGGTAATAAAGTTCAATCTTTTTTACCTGAGAATATTAATGTCCAGAAGCAGTTTGTAAAACAGAATAAAGCTTTAACGTAGCAAACATTTTCTTGTCATTGGCGAAGGTTAGTCCATAAAGATGAATGCAGAGTGTTCATGCGGTCACGTTAACTTGACCGTAAAACACAGGCCAACTTCCGCGATTCAGAAAACACACAGAATTATTCAGGGGGAAGAGTAAAGACGAGTGATAAACAGTGCTCGAAAAGCGAAGATCAAGATGTTGTTAATTAATATAATAGAATTACAAGCTTAGGCAATGTAGTGTTAAGAATAAGGAAGTCTAAGATTTTTCATTCGAGAAAACATATACATTAATATCATTTGTACATACTAAGTGAAACTGGTTTGTGGGAGTTGGTAAATTAAAGAAACGAATCGTGCACAGAACCGAGTCGAAATTCACATTGAAATGCATCACTTTAAAATGCCGTTGTAATCACCCATCTACTGACCGTTACTTAGCATTTATCAATTCCTTTCAACCAACACTTAATATGCTATGGACACGCCATGGTGTAGGTAGTAAAAGAAACTCTTAATTGCAATTACGATATATTTCCTCATTATTATGGAC
>NW_017151920.1:30579-32105 GCF_001652005.2 Ceratina calcarata
GAATATAACTGAAACGAAATTGAGAAAATAATTTAAAGAATTTGATTTTTACATATAAGTAGATACTATTTATATGATGTGATTGATTAATTTAATACTGCATAACGAATGATCATTCTTCTGGGTAGCATCACAACCATTCGTTTATACTGGAAGATTGATTACTGAAGCAACGTGATTCCAATTAATGCGGGCAAGGTTTTATGTGAACATGTTACAGCAAGTATGTATGTAACAATAGACCGAATGCATTGCAAGAAGAGCGTACGTTTAAAAGATATTAATTACACGCTGTGGCTTTGGTAATTACAGAAGGAAAAGATGTATTACTCGATGTTTAATCGTCTGTGAAAATCGATACAGCGCATGAGTAAGGTCATAGGTCTTTGGCAATCTTTCTGAGGATCAGCTTATTACTGGGCTTAGTATGTCGTACGCCGCGGGGGTACTCGCTCCAGATTCACATTAGATGCCGACGTGTTCCGAGAATATTCCTGTCTTCTGCAAGATGTATGTTTCTTCGTATGCAAAAGCGAGATGACCCTGTGATAGATAGGATTGTGGAATAAGTCTACCTCGCTTGTTCTGCACGTGGAAAACGGTACAATCTTGAATCTTTTCTGTATTTCCATGCATCCGCATTCTCCCGAATTGATTATTCACGATGCGTATTACACTTCTCGATATTGTTAAATTACAACAGGTATTTATCAGACATTTTTGACGAAGTCCATCTAAATTTCGTTTCGTTAAACTTTAATGAGCTTTAGAACGTTCTCTGATTATCACCACTCAATTTCAACTATAGAAACATAAGACTAAACTTCGACGTTATTCAAGCATAATTTCCTCCGTTTTGCTAATAAATGATTGCAGAGTCACGTGTGTATTAAAGCATCAATTCCTTTCACATAAATCACATATCATTTCTGCAAATGATTCCCTGAAAGGAAAAGTTCAAACAATGTGTCGCATGATCACCAATGGCCACTTGATTCCCGGCGCAACTCGAGCTAAAGAGATACTAAGTAGCTCTAAAGTGTTCGGTACTTATCTACAGCGCGCGCAGAAAAGAGGAACTATGGGAAATGAAATTGAAGAGGTGAGATGATAGGGTTGGGGCGATCGTCATTACGCAGCTTCTCTCATTAGGGTTCAATGTAGCCAATACAGCCGCTGTGGTTCGCTTGAACTCGAGTCAGGGATTATCATGAATTTGTCGATCTTGTCGGTAATTTACAATATTAGTGTAATCAGCCCCTTGCTGAGCCCGAGGAAGCACCGACCTGCTGCTCTAACTTAAATTGATGACCCATGCAATCATACGCTTGATCTTTCTTTTATTATATGCACTCGACACGCTTATGTCTTTTTCGTTTCTCTTGCATTTTCATTTGCCAAACACTTTTTTCGCTAGCATTAGCCGCATTATACAGGGTGTTCCAGAATTCAAGATTTTATTCTGAGGATGAGAAGAAGGATGAAATTCTTAGTCAGATAGATTATTAATGAAAGAAGTAGTAGAA
>NW_017151920.1:33979-45204 GCF_001652005.2 Ceratina calcarata
ACCAATTGTTATCATTGAGCTCTGTATTGTGCTATAGCTAACAGTTCCAGATTAATTCACAATATACAAAAATGCACATGCTTAGGAACAGCGTGTCTCCTATTGGCTACGCTCGGTTTCGTTTTCTTGTTTCATCGCTGATCAAATTAATCGTAACTTGGTGAAAGTGGCCATGAATCTTCTTGCATTAAAGAAACAATAATATCGTCTGTTCTAGTTAAAGTTTCACATATTTCTAGAGACCCTACAGCAACCTCCTTTTCGTGTCTGTTCTAGCATTCGAAGAGGGTCGCGGATATCCCATCGAACGCGAGATTTATATCAGCTCATTAAAGTCAACACCGCGTAAAAAGATCGATACTAGTAATATCAGTTTGGAGCCTGACGCTCCGACGTCCAAATCAGTTAATAAAATGCGTTCATTGAAGAACAGACAACATCGAAAGATGATCGGCCAGTTAAATTTCGCGTCACCGCGGCGTGGTTTCGCGAAAGACGGACCATTTTCACCGCCACACTTCGGTTTCGGTGGTCCACCGCCGTCATTCCGTCCCATGCCGCCTCCACCTGGCATGCCGCCGGTACCGCCGCCACCGATACCGGGCCCTCCGCCTATGTACGGGCCGAGACCGTTCAGGTACGGACCACCACCGCGATCAGCCATGCCTCCACTACCACCTAGACCAGGATTCCCTATTCCAGGTTTTCTGCTACCGTGTTCACCCCGAGTGCCAGGCGGAGCCAGATTACCGCACGTTCCACCAACACGATTACCGCCACCAAAAATGCCTCTACCTCCCCCTCCTCCGCCGCCCCTTTCGCAATCCGTTCCACGAGCTGTCGCGTTGAAGCGACTTCGGCCGCAAAAGATAAAATCGCACGCGAGAAATGGCGTAGTGGCATCGGTTCGGAACTCTGCCGACTTGATCAGGCACAACAGCCAAACGAGCAGGACGTTACCGAAATTAATGAAGGAGCAGGACTTCACTGTAGACACGTTCGAAGAGAACCTACTTGCTCCGAACCAACCAAAAAGACGATTAACGAAAGCAAGATTCAATCAGTACAAGTGACACCCTACCATTTAGGTGGCATAACATTACTTAAAACATACAAGATAAAAAAGAACCGTGTATTTTCATTAATAAGCCGAGACTGGCAGTTATGTCGAAGAGCCATCGGGAATTAAAAAAACGTGGAAATGGATAACGGCTACTAATTAGCGCGACTACGGAAATCCTCTTGACTTGAAGCATACGAGATGCTCGACATTAATGTTGACTTGTGTAAAAATTCTTGTAGGATACGATCAATGCCCTTCTCTACCTATCCCGTACCTACATGTTCCTTGATGCTTCTCTGAAAATGACGTCATTAATTAAATAAATGCACTTTGTCAATAATGATCCGATATATTTCCATTCTCCTTTTATAATTAATCATTGAACGTGTAGACTACGACTTAGTATATAAAGTGAGGAGCGGATTGTATGTAAACCACGACTTCAATTTTCCATTTATATTTTCATACTGGTAGGTCTTAAGCCAAACAGTACTTGTACGGTGTTTGCAGATATCATTTGATTTCACAGACAATTAAAAGAACTATTTATTTTCCCTATCAATTTACTTGACTAATGAAAAATCAACGATTACTGAAGTACAACAAAAAGCCTATATACATATTTTGTCATGCATGTTTTCATTCTCAAGAATATATTTTTTTTTTAGTATGCATAAGATAAAATTTTTGTTAGATATAACAAAATAAAGCGCAAATGTACAAAGCTTGATATAAAATATCGATTCACTTGATTTACATTGCCAATAGGCAATAATGAATACTACATGTGCACGTATGATTAGCACACATGTAAAACGTGTATACTGAAATATTTTTTTACTGAATATTTTTGTAAAAGCTGTACTACAAAAAAATTTAACGCTAGATTTAATATCGTACTCAAGATCAAGAGATTGTAAACTATAACAGCTGTTGTAAATCATTCCATACACCATAAATTTTATTCTTTCATTTCTTATTTATAATTCTATTATCTATAATATGCATTAATAATGACAATATTGCAAGCGAAAAAAATATTGCTGGTGACTACTAACTATAATTTGAAGTGAAGAGCAGTGAAACAGTAATGTGTGTGTGCAAACAGTACGTTAAATCAAAATTAAGTTCTACTAATTACTTATTGAAAGTGTGCATGTTAATTTGAACTTTAAATTGTAGGAACGACTTGAAGAACTGAATTTTAGTTTATCATTATCTCTTTTATTTCAACATTGCTAAATTAAAATGATATCTTATATTGTAACTTAAACAATCGATTATATGCGTAGATTATTTTCTTTATTAATGAAACGTGGAAAGATAAAAACAAGTGAATTGTTGTAATTTCCAATTTGACCTTTATAAAATTACATTGACGACGTTATCAGTAAATAGATGCAAAAAAAAGTACATATCCTTCAATGGATCCTATTCTAAGTTGTAAAAATACTATATTAAGGATGTAACTTGTAGAAAATATCATTTTTACGCTGAAATTATTAATTGTCTTTGTTAATGCTAGCCACGATCTCAAAAATAAATTTAATTTACTATATGTATAGAGAAAAATGCATATAAGTCAGTTTGGATAACTCAAAGTTTTCTTAATCTGTGTAACATTACTGTATTATATGTGAATAGCTCCTGACCCTTTCGTACTGTACTTAAAATATCTTTTCATGTTCTTTTAAAAAGAAAATAAATCCAACTTCTATCTTGTGTGCAACTAATTGCATTCTGTAAATAATTAGAGTTAGTAATAAATTGTTATTACTAAATACCTTCATCTCTAAGGTTTTACATATAGATACATACATTATGTGTATACTCTGTAGGTAGTAAAACTGAGTACTCATAGAGTACGTAATTCGCATATTTTATACCTATTACCGAATTCTCGAACATAATCTGCAGTCTTTTTTATGACATGTTATCTTGTTAATTTTTAAATATTCCTCAATAGATACTCTCAGTATCCAGTACGGTGCATTTGCAGTATTAAAATTAATTATACAACATTACAAAAAGAAAACAATTTTATCCCCTCTTATCCGCAATGGATTCTAAAACAATATTGACGCATTGTGTGTTACAGTTTACTGAAAAGGATAGATATTTTGAAAGCAAGTAGAAATGATTTTGCAACGAATTCGAGTAAGAAAAATCCTTTTTAAAGTCGTTACATTGAGTAGGTACAGTGCGTGGTACCAGCACGGTTGAAGGTGGCAGGCACGAGAGAAGGTCGATTTCGCCGTACATCTCGCGGCTCGTTCTGGGATATTAAAATGATTCAATATTCGGTTCCGGTCATGGGTCACGCGTGTAGGAGGGACATGTCTTTTATGCGCCTGTCCATATATCACGAACTGCCGTTGGCGCGTGTGGAATAATTCCACGAGAGGTTGCACGCGTCATACGCGGATAACGCCCTGGCTCTCGGCAATCTTTGCCAGCAACGTTGGATGCGTGGCTTCGAACAGGGAAGGATGTAAATAAACTGAGGCTGTATAAATTCGCGCAGTTACTTTAATCGTCTAACATTTGACACTGTCAATGGCGATTCTTGTTAAACTTTTTACCATTTACCCATCACGAACGCAACTATAAAAAAATTAGATTTTCAATTATGTTTTATAGCAAGAGAGCGTTTAAGCTTTGTCCCTTTGCGGTATTAATGACTTCTTATTATAATAAATCATCTACAGTGAGCATGGAATGTAAATAAAAACGTCGGTTCTGAATCCATGTAATCATACGAAACCGTAAAATCTATGAAAGGAAAGTTCTACATGTCTATTCTAAATTTATATAAATGTAAACGATATACTATATATATTTTCCAACAAATATTTTTTATAATAACTAAAAAGTTAGTACGATTAAAAATATGATAGAATAAAGCATTCTTCTGTTAGTAATGTATAGCATAGTATATTTTTTACAAAATGAAAATGTTCTGGATGTATTTTACTTCTGTTAGGTTTTGGTACCGTTATAAAAAGATACAGACTTGTGTAAAAGAGTAATTGCATAATTCTATATGTACCGAACGACATAATTAATAAATTCCTCTTATAACCGGGTCAGTCTATGTTTCTGTCCGAAATATCCAAGAAATGCATAGTTGCTCTCATATTGTGCCTGTTATTCATGAAATTTTCCATCCCGCGTTACGGAGGAAAAATCTGTGCGACGAAGCGAGATGAGGAATGAGAGAATTCGAAAGACATCTTAATCTTAATTCCGAAGGATCGCAGCGAGTAAGAAATGACAAGCGATCAATCGGAGAAAGAATTCCCGTTGATTTAGCGAGGGTTGTCTGCAGGAATGAGTTTTCCGAGGAAGCAGTCGAACTTAGGACGCAGTCACTGGGACGCGAGAAATTTTCGAAACTAGATTCGACCCTCCGCGCGGAAATAAATATCATCGTTTTCGTTCGATGTGTAACGACAAAAGTGGATCACGTATACGTAGAGAGGTGTATAATTTGTCACGAGCAACGGAACAAGCCGAAGAGAAATTGCGCGAATCACAGGAAAGGCAATCACAGTTGGTAAGCGAAGGGTTGAAGAGGAAGAGGACCGGTCGAAGCGGATGGCAGGAATGCGAAAACTTTCCCCGTGGTGGAAGAATCGTCACGATTCTCATCGCGATTCCGGTACAGGGAGACAATTCAAAACCAACTTCGATACGATAACGGAAAACAATGGTCCATGCCGGTCGATGGATTCTCAGTTTCGTTGAAGACAGTTCTTTCTCGACGCGTGCGGTCGCTCGCCACCAATCTCGGCTAAACATTAGATTTATCGACATATTTTCTCAGTTTTTATTTACTTTTGTACTACGACCACCTTGCCCCCCGTGTATCCGTTTCTCCTTTTTTCTCCCATCTGGCTGTTCGTCTTGTGTTTCGGATTTACTATTTGCGCGATATGATCGCAAAGAACTACGGACAGAGTGCAGCCTAAAAGGAGGTATATACATCCCACCGTTGCAAAATTGATTGCAACCGAAAAGATAAACGCGAATATTTTCGTTGCTGTTCAAAAAAAGAATATCACAATTGGACAAATGCTAGCGCGTATTAATACAGTGATAAATTCTACGAAACCATTGGAATAATTTTCTACGTGAAGCATTTTGGCTCTACAAATTTAACAGATTCAGAATACATAAAAACAGTCGGTTTTAAAATAAATATAGAAAATTGGTAAATCCGAAACAGTGAAAGAACGCGATAATACTTGATTCCAGTTCTAGAGCGTCAATATGATTCACCAAATTGGCTAGAACTAGTAGTTATCATGCTTTGGAATTTATCTACTTTTATGCGAGGGAGAGATTGTTTTAAATGAAATGAAGACCAGAGCGAATTTTTCGAAGAGCTACTTGACGAGTCTAAGCTCTTTTAATATAAGGTCAATTCTTTTACACCGATATTTTATTCTGTTTTTGGTGGGACAGAACAAAAAACATCAAATATTTACCGAAAAATGTTAGAAAAGTCACGTGACTATCCTATCCCCTTAAATGAAACTTACATACAAACTGCACGTCCTGATGCAAACTTTTGTTTATAAAAATGGTCGTACTCGATACTCGATTACTGCGAGAGAGGAAATCACCTCATCTAACTGCGATCGTCTAAAACGGTCATGTGAATGCGTCCTGACGCGGATTCAAACTTTTCGAATAATTCGTAAAAAGCCACGCAGCGACAAACAAGTCCATAAAGAGCTCGCTTCCTCCTCTTTACTTTCTTCCTTTCTTTCCTTCTTATTCTCTTTCTCCGCTTTCCAGTTCCTCCTTTTGGCCAGCCGTTTAGCGGAAGTTTTACATTTTATCGAGACGCGTTGCATTCAAAATACGCCTGTCACAATTTAACTCGTATTTAGATTCAATCGATATCGACCGGCTATTTTTGTCAAATATTTCGCAACAGAATATCTTTAAACTTTTCAATTCGATAAATTTTAGCCAGTGTTAAAAGTGTTTCCAGGATTACAGTGCAGTTTTATCAAATTATAATTCGCCTTTAAGATTCGAAAAAGATTGGAAAATATGTTATGCACTCTAAAGAAAGCATTTGTATCACATGAAATAAATAAATGTTCTTTATTTTACCTTTGTAAAAAATATCATTGGAGAGTTACTTTAGTTTTAATTATTGTTGCCTGATAAGTTTCAAACAGCATAATTTGGCTTATCAATTTTTTTTACGATAAGAAATGTTCAATTTTTTAATCAGTTCGAGCAACGAATTTGTGAATTCGATGTTCGCAAAAGGAGAACGACCGAAGGGACAAAAAACTCGTGCAGTCGGAAGGATTCGGAGGAGCGTCGTAATTCTATACGGCGGAAGGGCTCGAGTTCCTTCGAACAGATTGGCAATTAGTTCCGATTAATTCTTCAAAAATGAGAAGAGAGATGTACGCCCGTGGTCTGCGGTAGGTAGCGGCTCTCAAATAATAGCCGCTAAAGGCTTATGACGCATGCATCTAGCTTCAACAGATAGACCTTATGTTCTGTATCTACTTTTTTCATCTCGACCAATCCAGTTCTGTTGCCTGTATCTTCCCTTATGTAGAAAATTTCAATTGATGTACACACATGACTGTAAATGTAGTTCTTACACCGATTTGTACTGAGGAATACTATCGAATCACACTCTCATTCATTACTCGAATCATCAAAATCAAAATTGTCAATTTGTAAAAAATTTAAATGAACTAATTCCAGAAATTCGTTAAATGCTAAGTAAGTGTTTCACCTAAAGCGTTACACAGTTCCTTTATCAATTTCATTTTTCATGAGTTCATACATTTTTTGACATTGCACAATTTGCAATGTTGTTGGATGTGGATTGTTTAAATACTTATGAGCGATAGTGTACATGGCAATGGACTTTAATGCCGTGGCGCGGTCTACTTAGCGGTTGCCTTGATTAACGTCGAGTGATTAATAGACGCTCCCTCCGTTCGTAAACAACCCCAACAGCGGCTGGTTCGAAGATCTAATCGCACGATATTTATTGCCTTACGCATCTCGTCCACCTCGGGGCCCTTGCCACGCCGATTTTGCGAATTCTCCTTCTCTCTTTCTTCCATTTCTCGGCTCCTACGTCCCTCACTCCCTGGCTCTTCATCCCTTTCCTGCACTCTCGCGTTTTCTTTTCTTTTTTTTTTTTTTGGTTCCTGCCCGTTCGTACTCGTTTTATTTCATTTCGTCGTTCGAGATCCCGTGCGTGAATCTTCTTGTTCCTCTTCGTACCTTTCTTCAGTGGTACGTAGCTTTTTTTTCCGTTTTCTGCTCGATTAGGAAGAATCGACTTCTCCACGCGCAAACTCGCCTAACTTCAAATGCAAGAAGCTTCGAATCGACATGTCTACTTCTTAAAAATAAAAATATAACAGAACGTAAAATGTCAGTCATTATTGATAAAAGTATTTGAGCACAGGTTTTATAGGTTTTCCGTTAAACGAAATCCGTATAGCCTTCTGTTTCTTCGGAAAATGCAGGATCATAAGACCTTGCCGTTCGCTCCGCGGTCCGAGACACATCGTCTCGCATTTACTCTTCTCTTACGTGTTGCGTCAGCATTACGTTGGCGCCACATTTGTCTATCCAGACTTTAAGCTGTGTTTACAATTCCAACCCCAATATTTCGCGACTACCTTTGTTGCTGATCCTTTTATCCAATTTTTCTAGTCGAGATTAAAAAATACAGTTTAGGACTATGGTGTCACATAACAATCTGTTTTAAAAGTCGAATTATTATCATCTGTTATGTATTTCTCAAAGTATAATTATAATATTGATGAATGAACCAGTGAACTAACCTATAAATAATTAGTAGAATATTGTAATCAATTTTCGCTAGAATTTCGTTTCGTTGAAGAACAGTTTAGTTCCTACACGATTAACTGAATTCTGTTTTAGTGACCAAAATAATTAGAAAAGTAATCTGAAAGAGATTCTCACTGTGGCTCAAAGGGTTAAATCGTACACATAATTATTAGTGACAATATCGATTATCACTTAAAGAAGTGCTATACGTGTGTGTGTTTGTACGCTGACAATGTTAGAGGTAGGACCAGATACAGCCGGGAGGCTGAGCAATCGAGTATCTGCAGATAGAGTCGTTACGCGTCGCGTTGCAAGTACTTTCGCGTACTTTATTTATGTACGCGGCACGAACAATGAGCCGATAATTAAAGCGGTGTGTAATTAGCGATTAGCGTGCATCGTTAACAGTACAAACACAGTCGGTCGTTGGTGAACCACCGAGAGAGTTCGAACGGAGCCTGGCTCGCGGTAATGCACAACGTTCCGTATCGTTGAATAATTCACTGATGAAAGTAGCCGCGGAATCTCTGCTCTTACACGGCTGGATGCGTTCCCGTTTTAACGCACAATATGATTTCGAGAATAGTTTGAACTAAAAGTGCGCGTGACTCAACGGTTTCGCGTTTGAAGTTCGTATTTCAATAAAGTGCGAGTGTCCCGTGAATGGAATCGACCGAGATGGCTTTCCTATTCAGAGAACGTGAATGGACAACCACGCATCGGCTGTTACTATCAAACTGGCAACTGACTACGTTTGGTAAGTGTGTCAATCAATTTTTTCATTACGTTTGCATGTGAACGAACATAAACGAGCAATGATTGTAGAGAATACCTTCGTGATCGAATTTATAGATTTAAATTCTTAATGTCGAATGGAAAATACGAACAACAAACATGATGCTAAAATCATTTCAATAATTGTGCAATGTGCTTACATTCATTGCACACATGTTAGATAAACATAATTATAAAAAAAAAATTCCATTGGATACAATCGAGGTTAAAACAACTTCATTACTTATTTATGACTAATTTATGCATATTATATTTTTCATTTGCTTATGTTATGTCTAATATATTTTTATTTTACTTAATGTCGTATTGGTTACTTGTGAAAGACGCGTTCGTGCTCATAGCACAATAGATAACGATATCGCGTGAACTGATGCGGAACACACGATGACAACAGGCACTGTTGGGTCCGTACCGATTTTAATTAACACAAACAAAGTAAGTGCAAATCTCGTGCAAATAGAACGTGCGAACTGGAACATATAATTAAAATATAGTGTAAAAGATAGCCCTTCTTGACACTGATATATGTTTCTATTCCCTAGTCTTATTGTTAGTCCTTTGATTGATGTACGCAAGTATATTAACAATGTCAAATTTAAAACAAAATTAATGATAATGATTCAACTGTTCTCGAAGTTGGATGATGTTCATACTTAGGACAAACTTAAACCCATCTGTAGTATTTATCTGGTTTTAAGTATGTTAGTAGATCGATATTTGGAGAAAGTTAGGCTCTTATCACTTGTGATTATAATTGGAATTAAGTGAATACTATTCATTATGATGAATTTGAACATTTTCGTTCAGTGAATGTGGTTAGTAGTATAGAACGTAATTAACGCCAACGTCTGAAAGAAGCCAACCACAAGTGACTATGTGACAGACTTGTGCTACTTCTTGTCTGAAACGTACATATAACTATACATATAGCACAATAATTTTATGTCAGAATTACTTTTTAAGCTGCGTCTACACTATGTAACAAAACATTGTTATACAACAAATTTGTTTCATATCTTGTTATGTAACATATTTCTATGACTTGTTACAATAACTTATTCAATTGGGACTATACAACAAAATATGTTAAGAATCTCGAGTCACTTCGATATTTACAAAAAGTTTGAAGTTGATATTATGGACATTCTTTTTATTCTACCCTGCAAGTCTTATCATTATTGCAATTAAGAGGAATTAACGTAGGAATATTACAAAGAATAATTCAATTTAATTTAATAGGTAGTATGTAAATAAAATACCCATCAGATGGTTTTAGATACTTTTAATTGCTATTTATCTCTAAATGTAGACATACTTGTAACGTCATATCAATCGACAGATCGAATTATCGATGTCTGCATTAGGCAGTTAGCACTTCGTTCCTCTCTTCATTCGATTCAGATGGTCTGTCGCATCCATCTCTGAATTTAATATGAAACCCGCCACGTCAACGTCAAGTCAATAAGTGATGATATTGCGTCTGCCAAGATAATTAGAGCTATTAAAACGCAATGAAATCGAAATGAAGTTTATTAACCATAGATTTCTTGTAAAGTGTAGTGCGTTCTGAAATTTTTTCAAATTTTACATCGAATTAAGCCTTAAAATTTGCTTAAAACCACTCGCCTAAAGTAACATTTCATGGGAGGGTATCGTAAAAATGTATAACGTGATTACGATCGCTGGAATGGTATCATGGCCACGATAAAAGTCGCAACGGTGATTTTTGGCGGAGAAAAATGAAGTGGCAGATGGAAAGAGAATAATAATATAGGTAGCCTGCGGCCGCGGCGATGATTAATAAATCAGGGACGGCGTTGAGAGAACAGTTTAACCTGTAACCTCTGAACGATGTATCGTGCTCCTTCTTCCTTTTACCTTTACGTCTATGCCCGTTCCTTTCTCCGCGTACCGACTCGGGTACATGCATCTTTTTCACGGAGGCTGCATCGCCAAAGCTGACTTTGTACGGCCGTTCACTGCGATACAGATACGTATGGCGGTCTGTGGGAACAGGCCGACTCTGAATATTAATTGTTGCTTAAATTTATGACAGTCCGCCCCTTCCGCCGCGCCTCGCCACAGCTCTCGGCTCACGGCGCGGCGCGCTTGCGACTCGTTCTCCCCCATCGGGCAGGCCATTCCAACCCTTTCCAGCTAATAAAATAGCCATGGCTATTCATTCCGCTGTTTCACCAACGTTCCCTCGAAACTAACTCCACGATTAACCACGTTTTGCTGCTCGCGCCGCGACCGGCTCAAATTAGCGCCGCGACGATGACGGTACGGTATTTAACGCGTCTCTCTCGTTATCAATTCCTTACTTACTCGGTGCTTCGAGCCCGACATCGATAACACAGACGTTCGTAATTATGTTTACGCGGAGGGATTAAAGCGGCACTGTTCAATAGGAATTATCGTCTCATTAACCAAGTGACTTATTTTTCTCTTCTTGTATACGATACGCGGTGTGTTATTACGTGAGTGAATTTTATCAGAAAATATAACACAGCTGTTC
>NW_017151920.1:46931-56659 GCF_001652005.2 Ceratina calcarata
ATATTAGTGTCAAAACCATATATTAGAATATTATACGTTATACAATAAAAATCCTCTGTGACTTAAAAAGACAAACCTTACTTCTGTATAAATATAATTTTCTCGTAAAAGTTGATGGCTTTAAATATTGAACATAAATTTTTATCAGGTTACTTAAACTTTTGGCAAAGATTTTACGGCTGATACAACGTTAAACGAGACTCGTCCATATAAAAATAAATAACGAGTTTAGTTTAGTCTAATGAATTAAATGAAACGCGTGAGATCCAAAATGGGAGAGGAGGAGGAGGAGGAGGAGTACATTAGTCGCGTCAAACACCGTGACTCAGAAATTCTTGGAGCCGGGCTGACAGGCGAAATGGGTCAGACGCGGTGCACTTAATAAAAGCAGAATAACGCGGCGGGGCTCGCGATTACCATATGAATTGGTGAGGCACCGTGAAAAGGAGCGGTCGCGGTACGTATCGCGTGGTCGCTCGCTGGCGCGCATGTATCGTGCCTTCGTTTTGTGCGTGTGGTCCGACGTTTGTGCGTGTACGCTCGTGCTTGTGGCTGTGGCTGTCATCGATTGTCAGCAGCGGCCGGCTTGACGAGCCATCGCTCACTTTTCTGTCAACGCTCGCTTCATGCACACGTGCCAGTCGAGTCTTTCTCTCTCGCAACCGGTTCCACGCACGTCCACAGTTTCGCGGCATCGCCGCGCGTTCTTGCCAGCTTTCTTCCTTTACTATTTGCACCTTTCACGCTTATTGTTAGCCATCGCCAGGGAGGTATTCGCGGTTTACCGAGCTGTAACCGAGAACGGAAGAGTCGTACGATGAGTCTCGGTTGAAAGGTCGCGCGAAAGATTGAATCATTTGACAATGCGTATTTCAAGCAGATGTCTGCGGTTCGATGTGGTTGGCCGATCTGTACAGCGTTCTATAAGCTTGTATTGCATCACCAGTTTCCGCTTTGATATTATTTATTTTAGCACGTTTGTTTTAATTTGTACTCTCGTAGTTCGTTACGAATTGTTATATTTAAAGTTTTCTCGGAAATGGAGGTAATATTTTTATTTCATGAAAGATCATTCAAAACATGGATTAGACGGTTTTAACATGTTTGCTGATGGGGGTCTCTTCCTTTATTTGCTTGTGTATCAGTGCAATTTGTCAGGTGTTAATTGGTGTTTGCACAACGTTAGGAGGTACATTATCAGGTACAAATCAACTTAATTAATAAGCTCGATTTGTTCTCTTCAACATGATATCGATATCTCTTCTCTTTGATATGATAAATGTTGAAGGTTCTATTCAAAGCGACATCGCGGTATTCATGCGCATTTACAGGATAGGTAAGCGTCAACCAATCGCGTAAGTAATTTACACATTGGGCCTTTGGCCTTGCATCGTTTAGATCTGCTATGAATATATCATAAAGAGGTGTCGCGACGACGGAAAAACCCAGAGAAAGAATTAATCGTGAGAAAAATGCGACGCTGCCGTAAAAATCCTGAGGCACGTCAGCCGAGCGAGACAGTAAGTTGGTACATCCGTGTGATAATCCGTTTTATGTTAGGTGTTCCGCGTACGGTTACTAAAAATGACAATACTTCGTTTTTACTTTAATGTCTTGAAGGTGGCACGGCCTCGAATCGAATACGGAAAGAAAAGAATGTCATTATTAACGTCGAGAATTTAACGAGCCGTAAAATTCTCTCGCGATTTTTCGCCCGCACGACAAGTAAGTCCGTTTTAATTGAGGAAGAGATCGCGTCGTAAACAAAGAAACAAGTCTTAAATGGGAAATTCAGGGAACCGGTCTTTAAAGTTTCTAAAATTACGTTGCCCGGTTACGCTTCGATTTCAATGTCGATTCCAGCCGTTCCGTCCCTTTCATATAGAATATAAAAATTGGACAAAGAGTTTTTTTATGTGCATTTGAAACCAAATTTTAGTAATTGTCTTCTTTTAATTTGCGTCAATGAGTAATGAAGATTTAGACATAACTAAGTATCGCCTTCATAGAACATTGATCGCTTTCTGTTGAAATGATGAAAATGAATAAGCTCGTGCCTCCGCTATGTTGCGTCGCGAGGGATGATGGAACAATACTGATTGTGAGGATTTGATGTGGTTGAGACAATGGAACTGCGAGAGGAGTATATTCTTCCGCCAGACAACTCGCCAAGTTTATCGCTTCTCTTTTAGTCACCTTTCTTAAACTGCATCAACACTATGTAACAAAACGTGTTAAAAATCTCTATTTGCTAAAAACTTTAAGATAACTGCTGGTTTCTTTTATTGATATTGCACCACGAAATAATGTATCTATTCTAATTTTATTTATTATGAATGAACTATTGTATGTAGTTTATCTTAAAATTTGTTCATGCACAACAGGTTCGGATAGTTTCAATTCATCGCTAGGAAACTAAAAATAACGTTTACCCCGACCAACCACAAATCCTAATCCAGTTCGAAAGTCACGCACCAGTAAATTATTGTACTACGAGCTACAAACGGAGTACATTTATCTTCTCTCGCGTAGGACCACTTGACGTACTAAATTGAATAATTATATTATGCCGACTATGCCAACAAATATAATTTAAGCGACGAAAATCTTTTCTAATTATAAGATATTCGTAGAGTGCACAATTCAATTAGAATAATTATGAGCATTACCAGATAGTAACTTTCCGATTTCTATAGATTGTCCAAATTGATTTTACGATTTACTAAGCAAGGTAGAAAAATTTCCATTGACAAAACTAAGATTCGTATAGGTCACGTTGATGTGAAAAATGTATGTAGATAACATAATTAATTTCTATCGAATAAATTATTATTGTCGTTGTCGAATAGACTGCAGATTTTCACGAAGAAAAAATTATTTATGGTATCAGTTTAAAAAGTATATTTCAGATAGAAACTCCTTTTATCTCTTAAACATTGCAATTTGTGCTTTTATGCATTACTTGCAGTCTTCATATTTTTTCCTACACTCCATTTTTTTTATAAACGCATAAAGTTTCTACTTGATAGTAATCGTTTAGAGTTTTAGAGTACAACTTCTCTCCCTTGAGGATTAAATAAGTTATGAAGCATCGTGAAATCATTGATCGACAATTTTTAGAAATAAGACAAACTCGCAGATCGCGAAGAATTGTAAAAACAGTTTACCCATCGAATCATAAAATAGTATGCGGCCAAGTGGTTCCGATCGTGCGTAAAAGTTCGCATAAGCACACGCTTGTAGGAGGAGGAGAAAGGGGAACACAGATACGTATGCGATTTAAAAAAAAGACTTGTGTCAGTCACTCGTGGAGGACGGGATGGCAGCTTCCGCCGAAAATAACATTCATTGATTTTGCGTTCTGAATGAACGAACGGTTGAACGAGAATGAGACAGCACAGCGAGATCGTTCAGAGAAAGGGGTGTATATAGTTATGTACGGCCATCGAAGAGAATGGCACAATATCTAAGAACGTGGAAGTTTCGCCTCCTTGGATTACGTTCGAACAGATATATACGGCACTTGGATAGATCCTCCGCGTGGTTCGGCGACCACGTATACCGCCTACGTTCCCTCCGTAATGTCATCTACGATTTTGGAGGATGTTACCGGGATAAATATTGGGAATATTCTAGCAACCAAACGACATATCGTATACGATCCTAGTTTATAGTCCGTATTGCACATGATAACTGTGATTCATGTTACGCATTCTCTTTCCGTACACCCTTTGTCATCGGTTTTACACGATTTTGCAAGATATTGTCTAGACTTGTTATAGTTTCCGTGTTCCTATTTGATTATCTAACATTCCCCCTTTTCTTTATATGTTGCAGTCAGTTTTTCTCAATGCTAGGTTGGTGCATTTTTATACTGTATAAGGTTCAAGTATTTCAAATTATTTTATATATTCTACTAATCGATAGTAGGAGAATCTTTTTTATACGAAATGACATAATTTTGTGAAATAATGGAAAAGTGGCATGAATGTTTCGAACTATTATTTACACAAATCTGCAAACGAAATGTTTCAAATTTTTATTAAAGACTGTAATGAAAAAGTTGGTAACCATATTCTGTACTTTTCTATTCGAGACTTCGACGAATAGCAATTTTTTTACTTTCTTATTATACATTACATAATAATCCAAGCCTTTAAATATCCCATAGAAAATTAAGTTGTATGGTTGAATATTAGAAAAATTATTCCGTTCTGCAATATGTTCGAATATTAATGGAAGTAGCATTTAAATGACTTTTAAGATTGATATGATCGTAAAGATAAATTAAGAAACGGTTAAAATTAGTAGACATAGAAAATAGAAAGAATGTCATGTGACCCTAAGTCAGACTTTGAAGTACGTCATACGAGAGGCGTTATTATTTGCAGGTCGTATCGGTAGGTGCATGAGGCATACGTAGAACCCCATGCGTCTTCGAGTTTATTTTATGCTCACTATGCCTGTGCCTGCCTCAACACAGCGTGCTTCAGAAGACTGTTCCTGTGTTTCTCTTTGCAGCGAGTATAATGAAACGGTAATTCCCCGTCGCATACGGCCGATTCGTTTACGAAGAGGATGCAACGACCACGAAGCGGACGTTGCCTCAGTCTTTGCGAAAACATCAACGCTTTCGCGAGCTTGTGCTAACGTCCGGCTAATACGCTTCAATTTTAATTTCTGTTGCATAACATTATGATTGGGATATAGTGAAAAGTGAACGTGTCAAGTGACAAACGATTTTTAAGAAATGCAAACAGTGAACGTCTGAAATTTAAACTGAATTACACGAAGCATAAATTTTGCGTTTGATGATCTAACGTTAAATATCTTGTTATCATGTTCATAATAAATGCGAGAAAATTAAGTGTCTTTCTTAACAAAATACTCAATTTGTACAAAGTCTTAATATTTGTTTGGATGTAAGTGTAATTCTGCTTGGGGAATTCCGTTGTAAATTCTTCGATAGCAGATTGAAGGTAGTGGACGCTTAAAATGACGTAGCTGCTGATGTCAGACCAGTTTATGATCATTACTACACCCCTACAGAGAATAATCGTAGTACACTTTGTTTTCAGTTATCGTACGTTCACCGTAAGTTTTATTTATGATATAAATTTGTTCAATCATTATTACACTGCTCTCTGAAAACCACATCATTCATTTCCTGAGTCGAAATTTGTAACACAGACATTAAACTGCAATTTTGCTTTATCTCAGTAATAATTTTCATAGAATGAATTCTTCTTCTGGTATCAACATTTTCAAATTAATAATACATCTTGTTTATTGCTAATTCATTAACATAACAACAGTCAAACGAAACGAATAATGATTATTATCATTTGAACGATATTTATTGATTTTCGAAGATCGTTTTCATGACATTTTTACGGTTTGTCTAATTTGTTAAAATTGCACCGACGAGCTCTATGTTGGGCCGATGGGTGCATCGTCACGCCGATTGTGGTACTGACCGATTGATCGTGATCGGCGCGCGCGTCAACCGCGTAAAACGAGAGGAAACGTCCGGTATCATGATGCACGTCTGTGTACCTACGGATGTGTGCGTAGAGGGCGGCGGTTGCCGCGGTTTGGCATCCACCGAAGAGATGACTTTGTTTTCCGAAACGAACGAAACGAAGCGACCATGGAAATGAATTTTTGCGTGGTCGTACAGCCAGACTTTTGTCTACTACGTGGGTAGATATAGAGTCAGCAACGCCCACGTCGTCGCCGCGATGCTGACCTGGCCAGGGGTGGCTGCGGCGCGAAAATGTCAGACGAACCCGGTCTGATACGATACTCCCACGCGCGGAAAAGTAGGACAAAGTCGATTCATTCATCCACTGATTCATAAAGAGTGGGCGTAGAATAGGGGCGCTAGGGTCGAACGACGAAGCCTCGCTGAATCCGAGCTTCTTTTGCGTAAAGGAAACTCTTTTCCTACTAAATCTTTGCCCATCGACCGTTCAGATCGTTTCAGGGGATTCCCTCGACCTATGCGTGGGCTGTCCCGCCCGCAGTTTCTTCTTATCTCATGCATTGATGTTTTGGGGTTGACGTCGCGTAGGTCGCGTAAAATCTTGTTAAAAATTTCCACCGGAAGTACGTGTCGATGGATAAGCATGTACGTTCTTCCGACGGCGGAACAACTTCGACGACGTGAAATAAATTACGTTATCGACGTATTAGAATAATATATTTACGTTGACTTGGCGATAATCGGGAAGAATGATGGTAGGGAAATTTAAAAGTTGATCTCTCTGTGTCCGGCTGTTCTCTTTCTCGCAGAGACGCACTCGATCGATCTGTTTGTCGTCTGACGCAGTTTCCAACTACCCGCGTATGACGGTTATACTTTGACGGAATTGTGACTCACTTGTTACAATGCGAATATAGATAGAATTCCAAGTGCGCGTCGACGATCATAATTCTCGTCTTGTTACTTTTTTATGGAGAATTGCAGAGGAACATTGTTCGACGGAATAAATTTCATCGTCGCAAGTGACGTAAATTAATGTCAGTCGAAATATGAGGAAAGTTTAATAATTCTATTTATTTCTTTGCACATAATGCGTGATAAATGAGAAAAACACATAAATATACATATACATATGTATACGTATATTATATTGCGTGATATAAATGCTATATGATTTCTTTGCTCATCGCATATTATGTGCAAAAAAATATATATATATGTATATATTAATAATTTTTGATTAATTGAGAAATGCATTCATAAAAAAAAGATAGCAAGCGGCATTTATCTGTGAAGGAACATTCTGACCGAGATCGGCGTAACGAGAGCTCTACTTTCTGATTGCAATTAGCAGTTACATAAGCTAGGAAATATTTGGGCTGGAACCGCGAGATGATGCAAGCAAACGATTCTATGGACTGTGCGGAGAAAACGAAAGGACGAAAAGTATAGGGAGGAAGAGAGGCAGAGAGATCCGGAACCGCGAATGTGTCCCACCCCCTTTCCACCCCCGAAGCTTTCAGCACTCGTGGAC
This sequence comes from Ceratina calcarata, assembly GCF_001652005.2. Classification (NCBI taxonomy): domain Eukaryota; kingdom Metazoa; phylum Arthropoda; class Insecta; order Hymenoptera; family Apidae; genus Ceratina; species Ceratina calcarata. Next base: position 53,951 of record NW_017151920.1, read on the forward strand.
GTCCTCTATCCGGATATCCTATACACTGCTAAACACAATGCACCGTCTGCTATTCCTGGCCGTGCGCCATTGTCGATAACCTTTGCATTGTCGACCCAATGATGGGAGTAGCAAGATAGGAATGCCGCCTGCGGGCTGCTCGCCGAATCCCGGCCGATGTCTGTCGTCGACGATTCGTGAAATCGGTCGAAATTTCGGTGGCTCCTTGTCGGCGAAACACTCGGAAGATCGAAGGTTAACCGCGAAAGGGTAACGCGGTTAATGGAAACGAATTGCGAATACATAAGGGTATGAAAAGTGCACGACGGTAAATATCGCGGACCACGCAATTTTTAGCTGTTAACATTTTCCACAGCATCCCACGCGCGTCGCGTTCACCGACGGAAACTGGCCCCGAAACGCAAATGGAGATCGCCTCCTTCTCAGTTGTGACGCAAAAATTGGTGACAAGCATTTTACCAATACACGCGACCACAGACACGCGATTCGTTTTCCTCTTTACCGGAATGATATCGATGCTCTACCGAGTTTATTTTCCTTTTGAAAACGTACCTTAAAAGCCGTTTTATGTACGTGCCCGCCGTTTGCATGATCCATTGAACGAAATTGAATTTTCGAAAACATTATGAGAAAATTATTTTGTATGGTTCTTACGTTACTTACTCTGTACACTCTTCTTACTCCACGGTTGCTATATTTAGAATATTTACTAGCCATCCGGGAGAATGAAAGCATTCTAATATAGGACATGATGTATATCGGAAGCCGAACTGTCGAGGAACTGTTCGCAAAGTAAACGCGGTGCAAACGTGTGACGGAAGCGCGGCATTACTAATAAAGCGTGGAGGAATAACTGCATCCTCTCGTCGAGAAAAAAACATAAAGAATATCTTAACGGTAGGAATTTCGCAGAATAAATATCGCGATGGCGCCGTTTGGAATTTGGTCACAGCGGCGCGCGACGTGGCGCCTAAACGCGCCGCGTGTCAACAAATTAATATTCATCCACGCGAAATTCAAAGAAGGTAGAAGAGCCAGTTCGTTTGCTCCGCGAGACTTTTCGCGTTCCCCGTCCAACGGTGCGCGTGGCATCGGTTAATTTTCAGCCAGGACCAAAAGAGGACAACGGAAGAAGAACGAATGTAAAGAGAGCACTGCCCACGCGACTGTTCCCGTTTTTTTTTTTCGATCACAGCCCCAGCCGGCGCGCTCGCAAAATTAGACTTCGCCCGCCGAAAATAGACCGCGAATCACAATACCGTGATATCAATCGGAATAAAAAGGATTCCGTGAAGAAATACTCCGGCCGTGTGCATGTAGGAGATTCTGCGAATTCTTTCTGCATCGCTACGGCCGGATACAGAGATGCCATCATACCGAATGATATGTTGCTCTAAAAGATGAAAACCAAAATATTTCTTAAAGTGGTTCTATTAAAATGCTAGACATTTCAGACGTTAAACTATAGGAAGTTATTCTTCAGATCATAATTAACATACTATTATAAGTATTCACATAATTAATATTGTAAAATATTTTATCTCCAGTATAGAACTGTCATAATTTGTTTAAAAAATCATAATTCAATTTTATAAAGTATAATAATATATGTCAAACTAACATTTAGGAAATTCTTAGTTAATTTCATTTACGTAAGTAGGATATAATAAATATGTGCATAATTATTTGGTAGATGTTATATAATAATAACAAGAATATTAAAACTTGTTTCTTATATAATAACATAAATATTATTATTATATTTTAATACTTTGCATCGTAATCGAACAATCTACTACTACTATAGGATTCTTGGTAGTTGAAGATGACCATAAATATCTAAGATTCTCGATCGAGCCCGTTTATACTAGTCCTTCACGTAACAATTGAAACTTGACGGCTCTTCGGAGGACAACATAAAATCGGGCTTCCTCGCGACGATTTTACCTGAAGCTTCTTCAAACCAACTTTCTGTCTCGTAAACTGGTATCGGAGAGATCGTCGTAGCCAGGTCTCCGGCTGTATTAACGAGTCGGTATCCTTGTCGGCACGGGACGTTTTATTTGACTCTTGTCGATGGAGAATCGGCCACGTTACTCGCGACGTCGTTTATTTATTTACGACGCTTGTTTCTATCACTGACGCTGTATTGTACAAGTTTTCTCATAGCTAGCGCGATCGCTTGTAATTTATCAAACGCTAACTCGCGATGTCAGACCCGTGCTGTACCGATTTTAAAGATCGTTCGGAATTTAATTGATACTAGCGGCGTACTATTGGTGATACACACCGACATCGTATCGTATCCTCCTACGTACACGGCAATTCGACGAATTTACTTGGAGAAACGGATTCGGATTAACCAACGTGTAGTTTCATGGATCAAGAAGTGCGAGCGAATGTCGTCGCCTCGCCGTGTGTGGTCCAAGTACAGCGATCCAGTTTACCATCTAAATCATTCGCGCCATCGATTTGCATAACTTATGCGACGGAGAACGACCGTTTATTATACAATCGGAATATATTTCTTGCTTGATGACCGGAACGGAAGGTGACAATGTGCAGGAAGCGTGATACACCTCGAGAGATACCTACGCACTCTGCGTGCTCCTTTCACGGACGTTGCTTTTATTCTCAATTACTTGTTTGGCTTTGACTTATTTTGCACATTCTACGCTACAATTGTGCTTCTTTAAGCTGCATCTACAC
>NW_017151920.1:57869-64874 GCF_001652005.2 Ceratina calcarata
GTCTATTACCATGATTATTATTACAATTGTAAAATGAAGAGTGTTATATCTTTTGTAAAATTGAACCCGATATAAGGGACAAGTGGACGTAACGTGTCAGCAGCACAGAGGGGATATTTTGCCGGGAGGAGAACTCGATTCAATCCGGTCTTTTAGTGGAAATATCGAATATCGAGCATCAGAACAGGAGTGTGTAACCGTAGGTCCTGACCCTCGATACGGCGAATCGATGTTGGCCGATGCCCAAAACGATCTGCAGATGCAGAACTCCAGCCAGTGATCCACGAACGCGGAAAGGAATGGAAGCTGCCCGAGAAACGTCGAATCTCTACTATAGGCCTGATTGAGTATCATAATACGGTACTCGTGTACACTGATACCGAGTTAGCCAGCAGCCAAAATAATTAATCATCGATATTATACCGGACGGGTAAAAACAAAGCGATACGAAGAGTTTTACCGATCTCCTCGATAGTACGATCAATAATAACCTTTTCATATCATGAATTTTGTGTTCACCGTAATTACATACAAAAATGAACAACACGTTTACGGTTAAATTCGCTTGCAATAAAATAGTTAAACTCAGAAGACTGTCCGTTATTAAATTATCTGATCGCAACATCTCAGTCTGATGTATGAACGAATAAGAATTGTTACTTAACGTAACATTTTCAGATCACTGGTGCATAGTAATTCATTGTTGACTTTCATTCGCTATTTCAATTGAAAAGCATATGAAGATTAGATATGTATATGAAGATTAGATATGTTAGATTATGAAGTCAGATGACAGAAGCGAAGATTAGATCTCCTATTCATAAAAATGTATAATAAATTCTTAGGCAAGCGTAAGCTTTCAAGAGCAGGTTTCCTTACGCGGGAACGGGTACAGCGGGTCCGTGAAAAGGTGGAATAGTCGGAAAGACGCGCGACACTAAACGCACGCCTTGCGGGCAGGCAACGTGAGATATATACGCGTAATGTAGCGCGATAACATGAGTTTCGGAGTAATTGTTTACGCGTGCCAAGTGAGTTATTTGGCACGTGGCCATGCCAGGGGCAACCGGGGGCAGCAGCCCACGTGGTCGGCCGACTGCCCGCGGGATTTCTCTTACTCTCTCCTTTTCGCCTTCCGCTTCTCTCGTGTCTCTTCTTCTACTTCACCGCCCTCCCCTCGCTTTCGTTCATCTCATCTTTCGTGCAGTCGTGTGTCTTGTGTCATGCTCGCGTATCATTCGCGTGCGCGCAATGTCACGCGTAACGAGACTGCAGTCAGAGTACGTTCTCCAGGAGATCTATTTCCTTCGTGCATTTTGATACGTGCAATATAGTAAATGACCCTATTTCACATCTCGACTTTTACTTACCGGCGTATTTTTCTATAATTTTATGTGTAATCTTAACCCAATGAGTAGAAATTGGGATATTTATCTTATTATTAAATAAAAAATAAGCAATGAAATAAGTATAAATCTTGTTTCTAATTGATATCTTTACTTGTGTTGACTAAAGTAAAATTCACACAGTTGTCTAGTTGATTTGGAAAATGTATGCAGATAACATAATTAATTTCAATCGAATAAATTGTTTTTTGTCGAGAAGAGAGAGATTTCTTGTAGCTCTTAAGTAAGATTGTGTAATAAGTTCAGTAGAAACGAAACATTAAGCGTAAGACATGAGTTGTAACTCGATGCTAATCTTTAAAAGTTGTCTTATCTCCCTTGTCTTCCTTAATGATGAAATACGTATTAATAAGGTGTAACTTGTGAAGTATCGTGCAATCGTTGATAGACAATTTTTAGAAAGAAGCATGGTGTTCGAACGTAGATTTTCCCGATATTCTCTTATTGTCCGAACGTTTCTAACTCGACGAAATAAATGGGTCGAGGACTGCATCTCACTGATTTATATATCGTCGAAGCTCTTTCCTTGAAAATTTCCCGGCTCTCATCCGGTGTAACGAAATCTAAATCGTCAGTGGCGTCATAAATCCAGCGAATTCAGGATATTGTTACAGGAAGTCGGTCGATTGCGTCACGCATCCTCCTTTCCCGAGTTAAATGGCAGTCGAAATTATTCAACGAACGTCGGGTTTGAGTTATTTCGATGAGACAACGGGATATTCGTCCGTGAAAGAAGAGTTGCCGTCTCGAGATGGATAAAGTGGAACGTTAACGTCGAATTCCGTAATTGCATGAATAGGATTACGCGCGGTTGAATTAGAACGATCGTAAATGTAAGGGATTAAATTCTGTGAATTGTAAACAACCTTTTTGAAAGTACTGTGCGAAAATTTGTTTTCGATCATGGAACGCGTCGCGGCATGGCGCGCGACGGCACGGGATTGCACCAGAAACTGTTCCGACTTTCGCTTAGCAGCTCCGACTAGCTCTGGCTCGTTTATGTCTTTATGTCTTTCAAAGAGTAAACGGGTCGAGGACTGCAGTTCGAAGATTTATAGATTGTAGAAATCCACTCAATGAAAATCTGGCGTCTTTTATCCGGCGCGATGCTCACTCCGACAATGAAATTTAAAATGTCACGTATCCTGCGGTCCAGAAATATCGCCGGGTGAAATATATCTATTTTACTCGCGGGAATAGCGTGCTCTTTCTCGCCAGCAGCCAGCGCGGTGCTATGTACACCCAGCTCATTGTATTTCGGCCCCAAATAAACTCAGACAAGCACGCATCGCCGTTAACGACATACGGCGAGCGGTCTGTACGTGAGGCCAAAATGCAATGAGTTAGGAAAAGTAAAAACCGATTATATACGTGTACCGATGATAAATGAAAACGATTCTCCGCGGAACTAAACGAAAATCTATAAAGAACTCGTTAATCGTAAAAAGCGAATAGCGCAACGATTCTTGTAGTCGCCTTCGTGTAATTGCTTCGCGAAAACGAAATAGTTTCCGTCTTCGTCTGCGTTATTTCCATTGCGGCCGATATTTCAATAATCAATTCATACTTAAACCAATTCCTACGGAGCGAAGCATATTCCGCCAGCGGTAACGCTTGTTGCATCAAGTGATATCAAAAACTGGTTGCAGATGTTATGGACCCAACGAACCGGAAGTCGGTTGATGAGAAGTTGCATTTAATCGCAAGCATGCATTCTTCTAACTAAGATAATGAGTCAGCTTAAGAAAATCGTATTAGAATGCGAGATTGCATCGGTCTTTCGGAAGAAAGTCAGTGACGAAAAGAAGATCCTCCGCGCGATACAGTCGAATCGTAGTCCTTCGTCCTTCGTGCAAGGGTGGCGGCGGCGGTGACGGAGTGTGGACGCTGGTGGGGGTGGCGGAGGTGGCGGCGGCGTTGGCGGCAGCCGCGGTGGGGGCACAAAATAAGGGTAGTTTTCAGAGGTGGGGGCGGAGGTTCGTCAGTTTCCGGGTTGTTCCGGAGTGAGTTGAGGGCGTCGTGGGGCGTCGTGGGGGGTGGCAGAGGGAGGGCGAGTAGGAGCCGCGGGCCACGACACCGACGAAGCGTCGCGACGTCAGTAGAGCGCCGCGCTATCGACCACCGCCACGAGACACCGTCATCGTCGTCGTTCTCATCGTCTTCGTTTTCCTCGTCTTCATCTTCGTCTTCGTCATCGTCGTTGTTTTCCTTGCCATCTACTTCCTAGTGTTTCTCGCGTCTTCGATGCGCCACATGTTCCGTGTTTTTGGAGAACGAGACCAAGAGACCAAGTTCAAATAGAACTGTAACGGTGGAGCAAATAGTTTGACGAAGAAAAGTAGAAAGTATCCGGGTGTCAGTTTCCGAAATCGTCGGTTGTAACCGGTGAGGATTTCGATCGTGTCCGATACTTTTGCGTGGATTTAACCAGACGCGCCACAAGGATCGCACGGCGGCGCGTTACGTGCACGCGTGTCCGTCGCCGAGTACCCGCCACGTCAAGGTCGTGCCGGCACGGTGCTTGCGTGCGTAAATACATACTTAAACCAACGTCGTCTGAGTACTACGAGCCACCCCGTGTGAGACCCAATGACTGTCCATCCAGGGACCACGGGAGACACATGTTCGTTATAAGGTCAGTGCACGAAATATATGTGCTGTGTGTTGGTAGTTTACCTCGATAAACATCGCTTCTCATATCATTGCATTCGTACTTGATTTCTCGTTCGGCACCCTTCGAGCCAACGGGCACAAACCATAGTTACGGTTGCGGTCGCGATGTGGATACGAACGACATTTGTTCACGTTATTTTCAAACGATAACTGATTTTTACTACACCCTTTAAATTCCAATATCATTTATTGAGCAGTGGAAATATTCATTTAAAATTTTATTCAAGTGACTCGAGCGATCTGTGATCGTTGTGCATTCTTTTTGTTCCTAAATATCGGGTCCCTCAAGACATACTGTCTGTTCGTCAAAAGAGATATTGCGTTCAGTTTATTTACATCGTTCGTAGAAATTAATAACATTGTTCATATAAAATAAATCGTGCCTAGTTTTTTAATGAAATTATTCATCTACGTTATGCGGTGAGTAACAAAACGCTATTGCTTTTATGTGTTCGTAGAAGTATTGTAGAAACTGGTAGGGAATAGGGGATCATCACAATTTAGTGTTTTCAATTAAAGTTGCTTCGTCGTTGGCAAAGATATCCAACTACAGTAGCGATCATATGTTTTCCGTAATAGAAAAATGGAAAAGACGAGGATCTGTCCAGGACAAAATAATGTGGACACTATCGCTGTAAAGTCGAATTAAAGAGATAGACTCGTCGTCTTTCTTCGTTTGCATCCTCAGCAGTTTTGTTTCATCTCGTATTAACCCATTTATTTTTCACGAAATGTATTAGATTAAATCGAAAAGTTTCCTCGGCGTGTTTCTTTGTTTTGCCACATAGAAAATACGTATGCGTTAACACATTAACACGTTAAGTGGATTGGTACGACTTCGAAGTGCACGGAATAAGTTTCCAAGACGGAGTAACCGACCGAAAGGTTGACGCAACGAATTCTCGCGAGAGAGAAAAACATGTTCCGTACGAGTTTCATCGGGTACATTACTGAAACAGGGAATTTCGTACGGAAGGCATCTCGAACCCTTGTGACACATACTTGCACACGCAGTGATGGCTCTTACAGCTCGTGAAGCTTCGTCAAAAGCGAGACCCTTCGCGATATTTCCGAGTCAACGACGTTCTCGCTTGCCCCCCTCATTTTGTTGTTCTCTGGTCGTACAAAGAGCCGTGTAACGCGCGACTATGCTAGGGGCGAGTTTCCAAAAGAATCCGTGATCGACGACCCGTTTCTACTTAATCTGCTTCCGTCTTCCGACCCTCACATACCAAAACCAGCCTCGTAACGGAACTTCCTATCTACGCCAGCCTATCGCATTTTTCACAAACAAGTGACATATTTTCTTTCTTATTCAGATCTTTCATTTAGAATTACTTCAAAAATACTTTATGGAAAAGGAATAATTTTAATAAATTTTATTTTTTACTTAATCACAGATGACATACAAATTAAATGGAACTTTATATACAAATTAAATGGAATGAATGACGAGTCAAACTCGTCATTGTATGTCAAGGGGTTAACGATGTTTTCAGCTTTTGCTAATCAATTTTTGAAAATAAATTTGTCAGCTGAATTATTATTTTTGGAAACAAACTCGATAGGTTTTATTCGAATGCCGTTCCGAAACTCAATCGATTTCTCGTGTCGCCACGAGAAATTCGCGAATCCGGGTTTTCATAGTCGAATAAAACATGACGTGTAAACGCGTATCCATCTTCTGCGCCGCCAGTTCCGAGTAATGTCGTCGCCCACGTGAAAATTCGGTCGCAACGAGGCGGACAAAAATCTCGAACGGTTGCTACCAGGTTGGAAGTTAACGAAATTAGAAGAGAAAAAAAAAGATACTTTTCTCGATTAACAGTTCAATCTGAATTAAAAGGATTCCGAACCTGCCAAACTTGAAAGGCTGCCAGTACTTCCGGTCTCTGGGTTAGCGAACTGGGATATATACTTTAGAGGCCGCGTATATTACAGGGTCGAACTAGTTTAGTGAGTTGGACGCGGCCGAAAGCGCGCGCTAGAATACTAGGAGCGGCGGAGAAGGGCAGGGGTAGAAAGAAGAGAAGAGGAGGCAAACCTTTCATCGCGTTGAATTTCAAATCGGCGTATCTCCCGGGAGGAATTGGCACCGATCCAATCGCGATTCCTCGCTTACCTGCTTGCGCTCTCTCTGTTTCCTGGATCTTCCTACTCCTTTTTTCTTCTATTCCTTTCTTCCCTCCATACCTTTCCCTTCTACCCTTATCTACTCTCTTCCATTTGTATTTGTACTCGCGCCGTATCTTGGTGAACGACGAAACTGGGTCGTTGCAAGCTATAATGTAGAAGACTGGCTCGTGAAACAGAGTGAAAAAAATGGGATGCAGAGTAGCTGGGGCCTTGACTTGGTCACCCTGAAGTTTCGAGTGCTACCGAGCTCGTGCCTTCGCATCAGTCGAACTTATTCTGCACGTGTATGCAAATTAATCCTGGATTGGCACACTGCGTTTTGTCATCATCTCAAACAGGGTTCCTCTTTGTCATTTCGTCAGGGAAATTTTTACTCGCGGAATTGTATCAAAATTTATTTGACATAGTTCAAATTCAAACGAGATCACTGAAAATATTTTCACTATCTGACGAACCTTAAGACATTATTGACTCAATACTTTGCTTAGAGTTGATCGAAGAACGTTGTTTCATTTATAGAAATATTTTCATATTTTATACTCTTTAAGAATTTCTTAAAACGACTCGAATATTTTTGGACTAAATGTTCTAGTAAGCTAGTTTAACAAATTGCTCAAAGAAACTCTAGTAGGTTGATACAATTTCAAAAAAGTTATTCACTCCTAACGAATGTTGGTACAGTTTTACTCTCCACTGTACTTCACTTCGTACGTTTATTTAATGAGCGGGTTTAAGTAGTTTTATGCGCCTTAAAGGTATAAAATAATTTTGCACACAGAGAGTAGTATAC
>NW_017151920.1:66564-88243 GCF_001652005.2 Ceratina calcarata
CGTCAGGGAAATTTTTACTCGCGGAATTGTATCAAAATTTATTTGACATAGTTCAAATTCAAACGAGATCACTGAAAATATTTTCACTATCTGACGAACCTTAAGACATTATTGACTCAATACTTTGCTTAGAGTTGATCGAAGAACGTTGTTTCATTTATAGAAATATTTTCATATTTTATACTCTTTAAGAATTTCTTGAAACGACTCGAATATTTTTGAATAGTTGGACTAAATGTTCTAGTAAGCTAGTTTAACAAATTGCTCAAAGAAACTCTAGTAGGTTGATACAATTTCAAAAAAGTTATTCACTCCTAACGAATGTTGGTACAGTTTTACTCTCCACTGTACTTCACTTCGTACGTTTATTTAATGAGCGGGTTTAAGTAGTTTTATGCGCCTTAAAGGTATAAAATAATTTTGCACACAGAGAGTAGTATACTGAATTAAACAAATATAGCAAGTTGTTACTAATTATTGTATGCATTCAGCATTGATAACATTTATTTTTTAATCCGCATTCTATAAGAGCCAAATAATGATTTATCGTTCCTTACAAGGTAAGTGAAGTCATGTACCGATCAGCAAATGATCGATTTTCGAAACTTTATCTCGTATGAGATTATTGTAATTCACTTAAAACTGTCCGACGAAGTATACATTCAAGTTGGCGATGACGAAAAGTGCGCGCGAAAGTTATTTCTGAATAGTACGAGTTTTCTTGCTGTCTTCGTAACCGACCACTGTGTAAATATCCGACCAGCACGATTTTTCTTGGGTTTGTTTTATGCGGACCGACGTCGGATCCCGAAGCATTAAATTCGGTGACTTACTACCGTAAATGACGCGTGCTGTACAGACGCGGTACCCAGTTGGACACAAAGGGCGAATGTCACGTTACTTCACATTTCGTGCCGAATTTTATGACGCGGCTGTGCGTTGTAAAAATCAATATAGGGACGTATATGGCAGCGAGAGGTACTCATCTGAACAAAAGATTTCTCAAGCAAAAAATTTTGATTAGAAAAACGAACCTCTGCTTTCCCTTCGATGAAGCTCTAAGCACTTGTTCATTTCATATATCTACGTATTCGATTTGAATACTAGCGTATTTTTAAAATGCAGTATTAAAAAGATTATAAAAAATACAGAAGTATTTTCGTACAAATTGTTTACTGGATCGTATTTCGAAGACAATTAAAACTTCAAAAGGGTTTACGATCCTTCAAGTATAAGCTTCTTACATTTCCATAATTTTTTGATTACTATATTAATCTCTCAGTCCGTCGATATGAATTAATCTGAATTAAATGTAAAGTACACGGATTGGTCTCGATACCAAAAAGCTGGGCAAGGCTATGAATAAAACGCGGTGAAGTGCAGGGAACAATTAGCATAGACATTATTATTATCGAATCCGATATTCCGTGCGATCATTGACCGACATTTAGAAAATAAACTCCGTGAACGGCGGAGATATAAATCAGGTAGCCAGAGGTAAATGCCCCATCGAGGTATTCACCGCTTCATACTATTAACCTCTTTTAGTTCCTTGTATTCATTCCATTAAAGAGCCCTCGGCAACGTCCTACTGGATAACGCAGACAGAATCTTCTGGGCTTTATTGGACGATTAAGCCTATAAAACGTACGGCATCGCGTCGTTTCAGAAAAATACTACAGTAGATAACTAACGAAACGACGCACCGGTATAGACGTAAATAGTAATATTCGCATAGCGTACTGACAAATCGATTGCACAACGAGCATTACCATTTTCATTTCGAAACTTGCGACATCTCACGATTTATACATCAGGGTGGGCGCGAGATGTGTACCTGTTTACGTTCCGCGTAGCAGGGATTGTGTTGTAAATCAAATCCGGCGTCGCGCGGTCCCGGGCCATTGTTCGCTTACCAGTATATTTAAGGCGCATCCCGCTTCGGTAGGAGCTGAACAGGTGCCGTTACGAGACGCGTTCGCACTCCTTTGAGCAGGTCGGATATTCTGCGCTTTAGATCCCACAATAAAGTCAGTTTACTGCGGCTCATTGAGACGGCTATCGCCTCCCGATTGTTGATCTGTGTTCATCGGCGATCGTAAAACGGTCCCAGACGATATCCACGGACCGTGTCGGGCCAACGACGAACAGCCCGTTCCCCTATCGCTACATACTTTCGATGCTCATGGTTCTTATATTTTTACTTTAACTTTCGATGTCTCACGACTAAACGCGTACTCCTTCTTTTGCTTTCCTCCTTGGTATTTACGGTATCCGGGATATACACCCCCGTCCATAAGTCACTGGACACTTAATAAAATAAATAAATAATGTACCGAGTAACAAACATTGTGACGCAAGATATATAATTCATAGTATCAGACAAGCTACATAATGATGTCTCGTCTTAGGTAACGAAAGGATTGAGAAGTGTAAAGAAATTTTTCAAGTTACAACTGATCGTGAATAAATTATGTGAATGCCGAAGGAGGGAAACAGAATCGTTACAAGAATAAGTTTCCTCGAAACGTCCTTCTCTCCAAGAAAAATACACGTTCCTTTCTGAACGAATGAAAAATTTCGCGGTTGAAAACGGACAGGTAGGCTAAGAGGCTCGGGGCCTTGGAAGATGGGAGCTAACCGGTGCGGCAGCGAGGCGGGCGACGACGCGGCGCAGCGTTAACGTAGCGTTAGAAAGTTCGTCTTCGGTCGCTGTTTGCTTTAAGCTCTAACGCCTTGGCGACTCGTTCGCGGTTATCCAAACGAACGGAAAGTCACTCAGAAGAGCACCTGTGGAGCTTGGGCGTTGCTTTTGTTCTTCCAATGCCTCCGTCCCGCTCCCTCTCTCTCTCTCGCCGGTGGTATTCCACCGGTGGTCCTCTGTTTCCACCTACCTGTTGTGTTACTTACGCTTCGCCGGCCGATCGTTCGGGACACGGGTCACTTTAAAGGGATTAGCACAATTTTCGACTTGAGCACCGGGCACCCGGATGCCTAGTCACTCGTAGGCGAGTGAAAATTACGACGCGTCATGGTTCCAATGTGAGAAAATTACAGGGCCAACTGCGTTTCCGGTAAAATTCCCGATATATAATAATCCGTCTGAGTAGCTCCTCTGGACGCGGATGACACACAAATTTTCTCTTATTAAGGTTTCGTCTCGAACGTCACTTTACACGGAACTGTGACCGAAACTCTGTTCGCCTTTTAAAAGATCTTCATTCGGATGTTTGCGCACGAAATTATTACAGAAATAATTAATTTAAATTTACGACATGAAAGTACGATGGCCTCTTGTTGTTACTCTCACAACATTAATTTCCTACCGTTCGCGGATATATGATTGTTTGGACCGCGAATCGCGGAAATATGCATTATTTTACGGATGGAATGCAACGTAACTAGACTTAACTTAACGCGCGTAAGTTATTTAACGATCAGAGCCGCTTGAAGTGCGCAGTTGACGGAACTTTACCGAATACCGTCTTCCGTGGAACTTGGTCAAGATCTTACAATTAGTGAAAAGTGGGTCGAGGCAAATAGTACACATCCATTCGACGTCGTGCTAATTGAACAAACTGTACGTAACCGTGATACTACACGTTCCTCGTCGATCGGTCTGCCGAAAAACCAACACCGGATTCCCCGTTGCGGTGACTCTTCGGATTCGTTCTTCTTCGACCGAGGCGACGTTATAAATTTGTCCCTTGGGAAAACAACTGGCAACAACTCTACTATGGTGAGAGAAGCCACCATCCCTCCTGCGCTACATCCTCATCCCTCATCCTACGAAACTCGGCCCCGTTGCCACGAGCCTGGGACTTGGTAAATGCATCCATGCACACGTATTTTATGGCCAGCTCTCTCGGCTTTCTATCTCTTTCTCCGTCCTCTCCCCTTTCCCGTTTTCTCTCTCCCTCTCTCACTCTCTCTCTCTCTCTCTCGTTCTCGTTCTCTTCCCTCTTATTCCTGTTACATACTACTCTACCCCGGGAAACTTCCCGATACCACTACTCACTAGAAGTAGTAGAAGCGCGGTCGAGCATCGCGCACATCGCGTCTCCGATATTTTCGCAGGATAGATTCTTTTTGAAAATACTTAAAACTTCAACGATTTGTCGTCCGTGTTCGAGTCGAACTCGATAAAATGCTAGGATCCGTCGCGGGTCGGGTTACCGGCACAGAAAAAGACGGACAGAGGAAGATGGTATGTATAAAAGAGGAAACGAGGTGGCCAATCGATGACCGAGCTTGTCGGTGTGCTACGCCGGTGAGATAAAGAAAAAGATAACCAGAGCGGTAGGCGGGGGCGCGTAGGAAGGAGAGAGTGAAGGAGGTGAAAGGAGAAGCCCGAAGAGAGCCGGATCATTCGTGAAACGAGACGGACGAGAGAGGAGATGAACGAACGGGAAGGGTGACCGAGAACCGTGGAAGAACTTAATCACACAAAATCCTTAAAGTTCGTCCTGGTGCGACGCGATGCACTTTGATCGCAGAATTTATGTCCGGGGTGCAATGTACCGCCATTATATCCTCTGGCCGTCGGTGCGTGCCGTGGAAAAATTCATCGCGGAGACTCACAGGCGGATTCGGTTCCCCTCATTGATCGGCGGCGGTAGGTTGGGACACGAGGAGAGAGTTGTTTCCTCCCTCCGCTCGTCATAAGAAAATATTATTCTTCCGAGAAAAAGTCGCTGCTCCGCCAAACGAGAGATTCCAAGCTCTCGCGAGCATCGGCAGACGTCTTTTCACCGGATTTTATTCGAAAGCGAGGGGGTCACTAAACTCTCTCGGACCGCTCAGACGATAATTGAATCATCGATATGATTCGGATTAATTAATACGAAGGGCATTTTACTTTCCTCGTAAATTCTCATGTATTCCCTGCGATGCTACTGTTCGCTGATTCATTTTTTTGCATTGCGTGTATTTGCAAATTGAAACATCGGTATGTTTTATGTAAAGAGATGAAAGATAGTGTTTGGTATTAAAAATGAATAGTCAATAGTTGAACGTCGATAGATATTTTATTCGCTTCAGTGTTTTATCTGATAAAGCTGATCGCGATGAAAACAATGGTAACAATCGCGTATGTTCCGAAAACGGTCATGATTGTTTTTCAACTCGTGTCTCAAAGTAAACTATTTACGAGGTGATCAAAAAGTTCGTATGTTTAGAGTCTAGTTGGAAATTCGAGCAAAGCGCATAATCGAAGCGTGTTCGAAAATCGCATCAGATCTTCCCCCCTGGAAACCGTCGAATCGACAGCACATAGATACGGATAACGCTCCCTGAGAGAGCAGTCGTCGCGACTTTTTACGACCGATGGCTAAAGTCAGCGGAGACAATGAAAACATCGCGGTAAATCAGGAGAGAAGACCGGTAAGGAGATTAGTAGAGCTTACAAGGCATTGCCGCGAGACACGAGGCGGAAGGAGGCAGGCCACTGCAGTCATCTTAACTTGGTAGCTGCCTCGCCTTCTTTTTCCTCTTTCTACTCTACCTACCGTTCTCGTCATCGGTACTCTCGGCACTTCTCTTTTCCTCCCTCCACCGCTCTTCGTTTCATCTTCTCCCTACTTATCCGAGAGAGCCGCTCACGCGAAGTTAACCACCCGTGAAGCGGCACAATATATCTCGGAGATAATTCGCTTGTTAAGGTCGTACGCCTTTACATTAATCCATCTGCTCGCAGTCTTTCTCGCAGTTCTCCCTCTTTCGCACATGGTCACGACAGCAAGATCCTTTGCGGCGTGGTGTCGCGTTCGCCGACGAAAAATTACCATCTCAATTTAGCCACGGTTACATCTATTCCGCTCGTTGCCATTCCGCGTATTCTACTTTCTTTTATTTCATCCGATTTTACGGTACGATGATGTAATATGATTTCGTAATATGCTCTATTTGCGCTCTCTCCAACATATCAAACATATACGGATAAATTATTACGTCACCGAACAAATTTTTAAAATAATGAAGCTTTAAGGAATTGTAATTTTACAATGAAGTACATTAGACTCATGCACTTGTCAACAGAAACTATTAAAATTAGTATACTGAACTCTCTAGATTAAAACAAAATATTGGATCAGAATTTGAATAGAGCCACTTTAAGGATGTATTGGCTATACAGTCAATCCCAAAAGTTTATGCACTTTAGAAACGCATTTTTTAAAAAGAAATCAGACGTCGGAAGACCATTGCTAATAATAAACAACAACAAAAATTTTTCGATTTTTCCGAGATTTTTCCAAGGGGTACTCCTTCAAATTTAGCGAAATTTTCGTTTTTACATCCTTAAGTTGAAGGGACGTTAATTGAAATCAATCTCGTTAGGAACGAAACACATCGTAGCATTTTTTATACATAATTTACATAAGCATTTTTTATATACAATCTATCAAGAGATGAAGCTGTAATCGTAACGTACCGAAGTATAAAAGAGGGAGATATTTTGTGGTCACTCATTAACTCGGTTCTCAGCGTAGCGTCGCGTCGTCGAACTTTAAAGACCTACGAGATCGTTGCGTTTGTCAAGCATGTTCGGTCGGACTCACTGTTACGGGTATACCTACGTCAGCGAAATGAAGATATGCTCCGAAGCCCGTAGGTAACTCGGAACGGTGTGCAAGGCACTTGTCGCTGTGTCGATGCTCGCGATATCACCGGCCGCCTGTCACTCCGCCTCGATTGATCGGTTCTCGCTTCGCGTCTCGATGCTCCTCTCGTTTCATCCTTCGGTCATTCGTTCGGGCCATCTCGCTCCCGTCGACGGTCCATCTTTCGTAAGACGCCGGTCTCCACGTTCTCGCCGTGCTTGTTCTTTATCATCGTTTCGCTTACACGCGTATGCTTCTCGCATCCGACGTGGCCATCGATTCCACCATACGTATGATACGGTACACACACACGACCAAGAAGCCCGTTTTAACTTCGAAATGATCAATTTCTGTTCAACAATGTAATTATAACTGTCAGCATATTTTATAGTATTCCATGTAATGTAACGGTTCTGCTACACTGTCACGCTTGAAGAGTGTCACACTCTTTCAATTATGTATAACCGGACGATAGCTGTACGTCTGTACACTCTAGTTCATCAGATTGTAAGAAGACGTATGTATAAGTTAATAAGCTGGAAGCTGTTCCTCATTATTTTTACTCTTTAATCATTCATTTAAGTAAAAGTCATACGACACGAGTATGCAGCTCGTAAAATCGCCAACAAGATATATACTTGACATTTCATTTTTCTTTCGTTGAAAGCTAGTTAACATCCAGCGACATATTTGTAAATTTAAATTTTATTCAACACAATTTTATTCACGATACTTATCAACGAAATATTTTATTAGCATTTATAATTCTCTCGTAGACTGCACTTATAACTGCTAATTACAATGCAATTGATTTGACTACGATCTTAAGTTGGTATCATATTATTAATAAAAATCGTGTTTCATTGGAATCGTGACGTTGCACTTGCGGATTTTCGTTTCCGATCAGCGACTTTCACATGGTAGTTGTACATAGGAACGTACGGAGGCATAGGTGCAATAATGCATTCGGATTATCGGGTATTATGATAAGTAAGTACGTAAGCATCCCGACAAAAGCGTTGCGACCGAGGGAGTCACTTTATGACGAAGCCATCGAAGGCAATTGGTGGATAGTAGTAATCCTCGAACGATTGTGCTTCAATGTCGCGATAGTGATACAGTAAGACCCTCTCACGGTGGTAATGTTTGATTGTAAGGACGTCAGGACTCGGCAATTGACCATAAATCTTTTGTAGCTTCTTTGTAGCTTTGTTTATCAAAACGGAATTATAGACTCCACTCTATTCGCATCAATGATTTACAATGCAATATCTTACAACCATTTTTAATGTCTATGCGCAAAACATTCTACATTCATAATATTCAGACATCGTAGAACTTACGTTATGTGAACACTCTAGGTAAACATATATATTCATAATAAATAGTATATTTCCTATTATAATACATTGTGTAAATATGCTAGCTGTTTATACTTGTATTGTCTAGAATAAAATCCATTTAATAATTTAGTATGAAGAACAATATAGACTTGGAATATTATATAAAGGGTTAAAAATCTTAGTAGCGTAAGCCCACTAATTCTAATGAGAAACAAAGATTTTATTGAAGTTGGTACAATAAATTCTTAATGCAGAAAATAGTGATGAACACAAATTGGACACTGGTTTCCACTTATTGTAGTAATATCGTACAATCTTGTCAGGAAAGTAGGAAACACCTTGTATATTCGAACTGTACGTAAAGCAAGAAAACCTAACAGAAGATGATAATATTAAACAGCATTTTGTTCCTCGTTGGCGAGGTATTACTGCGTAATCGTAGATTATTCGGTTCATTGGTGCAAACACGTGCAGATATAACGATCGTATTAAGTGGCCAATAATGTGCAAGAGCAAGTACTTGAGGCCCGAGCGAACGTAATTACTGTGCAACAGACAAGTTTCGCGTACGAGCCGAAATTGCATAATACGCTTTGATGTCTGAGGCGCCAAATAATAAAATCATCTCGAGCGGCTTTACTCGACGATCAGGCGTGATAAAATGCTTAGGGAGAGTCTCACAGAGGATTTCGCCAGGCTAATCAAGTCGGCGAGATCGAAACAAGGTGCCACCAGACTTGCTATGGTAGCTTGTATAATCTGATTGCTGGATGGCTAATGAGCAACGTTCTCGCATTCCGTTCTCGCCCTTTTCCTCACCCTCAACGCGTGCCATTTACACGTACACGCGTTTTCGAACTGCGAACTGTTCCCCCTTTTTTTTAGTTATGAAACACCAACAGACGACTTTGACACCGCGACATGTGAGCACCGGTGTACCAACAAAATGGATCACGACTCTCAGTGGTCGACGAGTTGTATGCTCGTCCAGAAGATTGAAAAATTATGAGTATCATACGAGAGAAACAAATGATTCGTGCTCGTTATCGTCTTCTCTTTGGCTGTCAGTCGGACAGTGACCGGATTACACAGTCGTGGACAATATTAACTGAACACACTTAAAAATGGAATAACTTTTTCAATAGTGGATCAAACGGATTATACTATTCTACGGGATGTGTATTTACGAATAACGCTATACTATTTGCATTGAAATATACTCAGTGCTAAATATTTTTATTTAAATGCTATTTACACTATAAATCAGTATAATTCGTGAAATTCAGTTTTAATGAATGAATGAATAAAATTTTCGAACGTAGGGTCTATAAAGAAATTATTGTAATATACTTAAAACTTATAATGCACTGAAGGAGCTTATGAATGATAATCAGAAAGCTTCAAAGACCTGGAAATCCAAGTTTAACGTCGTTAAATATGTAGATCGGAGCACGTGACAGACGAAGAGCGCGCGAATGGCATAGTTGCATGCACGTATAACCACTCTAATCGCATGGGAGGGAAACGTTATTTGCATGAACCGTTCGCTAACAGAGCTTAAATGAATCCCAAATGAAACAGTCGAACGATATTAAACCTGTCTGTCAACGGCTGTCGAGATACGATCGCGTCCGAGGGTCGTAAACGGCCGAGGCACACCTTTGTAACTTGGCCAACATCGAACCATCCTCGTCGATTTGTTTTACGAGCCATTTTGCCATGCTTCGCGCCCTCATCGTTCTCTCGTCATCTCGTAATCGCCGTCATCATCATTATCGTCGGTGATCTCCCGCTTCTCGTCCGGACTCCCTTTTCCTTGCAATCTCCTCTTCGAGAGATTGCGACCTCTTCGGCGGATGGTCTGTACTGGTTCGCATTCGCAGACAACATCTTTTAGTCGGGATCTCTCTTTCAAGGCGTCGTATTTTCAACTTACATGTACGGTGTAACGCGGAAAATCGTGATTGCAACTAGATACCCGTCGTGGAAAATAAATGACCGCTTTTTTCTTGACACGTTCACTCCGCTGCGAGATAACAGTCTCTTTACTATACTGTAACTGTGTGTATACTTTCCCCACGACCCATATTATTAAACGGGAAGTCCAATTAAGGCTGTTTCATTTTCTTTTTTCTTAAAGTATCAAACCATAGATTTATATACTAGATTATGAGAGAAGTTGAGAAGTACATTAAAATGAGAAGACAATAGCTATGTCCTTATTTTTTAAGCTTTACTTTCTTTTGCTTTTTTAGAAACACAGCTAAATTTTAAACTCGCACCATTTTTTATGTATGAACATAATACATTTAATACTGAACTTGATAAATACTTTGCCATTTGTTTAATGTCTACTTCTTTAACAGAGTATTCCTATGAAATAGATGTTAAAAATGATAGTGCTATTAATAATGAAAAGATTTTAAATCAGTAGTCGTTATAGTTATCGAGTTGAAAATTCTATGTAGGTAGTACTCCTGTTTCGATACGAAACGAGTATTGGGTGATATCGATTCATTCCTTGCTTAGTGCTAGGGTGTATGCGTTGGGGTCGATAGATACCATCGTAGCGAACGATTAAATTGAAACGCAACACGCAATTTATTAATGCTTCACGCGATACGTTAATTAACCCGTCAACACGGTTTACATTTACGTATCCCCAATTAACCCTTTACACAAAGATCTTTGATTGGTTTTCATTAAGACCTGGATTGAGGAAAAAAAAAGGCGCCTGAAGCTGTACTGATGCTCCAAGACCAGGAGTACAACTAGAAGCATCTGCTTTTACAACCGTGATGGTGCATTGCAGTGTCGTCCGATAACATCAGTGGACGGAAACTGAAACCGGTACCTTGAGTACAAGTTCTTGCAATTTCTCTCATGAGAGAAAATGTGGTTAACGTTTCGTATCGAAATGGCGGTCTTTAAGCCATCCTCCGAAAAATTATATCACTGCACGCTGAACTTTTGGTTGTAAAAGCAATGCTACTTTTAAAGTCAGTGCGCGCGCTTCGAAGTCTTTCGCAATGAAATAGTACACCCGAATAATGTTCCTTCAAGTAATTTATACGCACATGAATAAAAGGGCACCTGTCTATTTAACAGAATACACTATAAAAAAGTAAATGTTCCTGATTTACTTCAAAATTCATATTGCAAGTTAATTAAAAAAATTTTGCAAAATTCATTTGTATTATGACTCTTAGTGTTCACGTAATAGTAAAACGCGACAACGTTTGTAGTTCGTCAGTAGTCCAGTTTTCAATTACTTACATATGTGTATTCGTACAATTATTAAACGAGCGCGAGGTAATAAACTTCAGCCAGTGAAAACAGTGAGGACAACATTAAGTACAAATATACTCAGAAGACCGTGGTTCAACGCGAAACTTCAGCAGAGTTCGGCTGTATCGTTGAGGCCAACGATAATAACAGTAATGCATGTTTATTGCGCGTGCCAGTAATGTTTATTATAATAACAGTAGTGTGTCTTTATAACCGTTTCGCATAATGGAATTAGGTACCATGTCGGTTACCGGGTCCGTTCAATCATCTCGGTTACCCTTTCGTATTCTGCGTTCCTCGTTTCTTTTCCAGACGAAATCACCCATTGGTTTCGCCAGCTCATACCAATATAATAACTGCAACGGCGATCCGACACCTCTTTATTACCCTACCGGCGTTAATAGCCCCTGTCTTCTTTGCCTCTCCTTTATCCCGAATCGCTTTAATAAGTTTACCGTAATTACTGATCATACAGATTACAAATTACTTACCGATTCGACTTGTGTGCCTCTGGTTATTTAGCATCGCTACCTACGTCGCTTCCACTTTAAGCAATACATACATATGTTCTTAGTTACACGCGTCATGTTATAAAATAGACGTACAGTAGTTAATTATTTGTCATTTTAATATTAATTATTTGATATTTTATGTATTATTACAATTAATCGAACAGTGCTTATATTAGCTCGATAGTTTTAAAAATTGTATGCACGTGCGTACATTTAGTAATTCTGAATAGGGAACATGGAAGTAGATTCATATCCGTCGGAAAAGTCGAACGGCAATTAGTAATTAGGGTAAATTTCGAGATCGATGAACGTGTGCCCGTTTTCCTACTAATTAGCATGCCTCTTTACGTTGTACTACTTGCGAGCTTGCATACAGTGGATCGATGTTTGCGAGAAGGCCGGACGATTTGTAACAATTACGAGCTGATCTCTGAGAGCAGATAGTAGCCTGTGGTACGGCAATAACCCTATGTCATTCGGAACCTCAGACACGAGCTTGTAGAGCAGCATGTTGTAGGAGAGCAAAGCCTCGAAAACGCTTGGTGTCCGCAGCAATCGTGTTAGCGTGTAACGGTGCCACTCCAGTCTCTCTCGTCCCTTCCATCGTTATCTCGTCCGTTAAAGCCGCGTACATATAAGCCTAATCGTTTCGGCGTTACGCATTGAACGTCAAATTCTCCACTAAACAGTAATATGCCATGTAGCCAATATTCCTGTGTCCTTCAGCAATTCTAGCTACGATTTTAATATTAAGTACACGTTGAAATGTAATCTTATAAATCAGAAATTGGAGCAACTGTACATTCGTAATTTTATTTGTTTAATAGCGAAGCGTATGCAAATATTTTTCTGATTCTAATATTCTACGCAAACGTCAGTCAATTTCCACGGAAATTTAACTTTCTATAAGCCGAAGAAATAAATTGTTGCTGCAACAGGACATAGCAAAGATGCGTTTGCAACCAACGTCTTGGAAACCTTCCTTTAGTAACCTTCGTTACTATTTAAAGCATGGTCGTAAACGTCTCTCTTTTATTCGTAGGAAATACAGCATTACCCGGCCCGTTATCCTTGTAAACAAATANCGTCATGTTATAAAATAGACGTACAGTAGTTAATTATTTGTCATTTTAATATTAATTATTTGATATTTTATGTATTATTACAATTAATCGAACAGTGCTTATATTAGCTCGATAGTTTTAAAAATTGTATGCACGTGCGTACATTTAGTAATTCTGAATAGGGAACATGGAAGTAGATTCATATCCGTCGGAAAAGTCGAACGGCAATTAGTAATTAGGGTAAATTTCGAGATCGATGAACGTGTGCCCGTTTTCCTACTAATTAGCATGCCTCTTTACGTTGTACTACTTGCGAGCTTGCATACAGTGGATCGATGTTTGCGAGAAGGCCGGACGATTTGTAACAATTACGAGCTGATCTCTGAGAGCAGATAGTAGCCTGTGGTACGGCAATAACCCTATGTCATTCGGAACCTCAGACACGAGCTTGTAGAGCAGCATGTTGTAGGAGAGCAAAGCCTCGAAAACGCTTGGTGTCCGCAGCAATCGTGTTAGCGTGTAACGGTGCCACTCCAGTCTCTCTCGTCCCTTCCATCGTTATCTCGTCCGTTAAAGCCGCGTACATATAAGCCTAATCGTTTCGGCGTTACGCATTGAACGTCAAATTCTCCACTAAACAGTAATATGCCATGTAGCCAATATTCCTGTGTCCTTCAGCAATTCTAGCTACGATTTTAATATTAAGTACACGTTGAAATGTAATCTTATAAATCAGAAATTGGAGCAACTGTACATTCGTAATTTTATTTGTTTAATAGCGAAGCGTATGCAAATATTTTTCTGATTCTAATATTCTACGCAAACGTCAGTCAATTTCCACGGAAATTTAACTTTCTATAAGCCGAAGAAATAAATTGTTGCTGCAACAGGACATAGCAAAGATGCGTTTGCAACCAACGTCTTGGAAACCTTCCTTTAGTAACCTTCGTTACTATTTAAAGCATGGTCGTAAACGTCTCTCTTTTATTCGTAGGAAATACAGCATTACCCGGCCCGTTATCCTTGTAAACAAATATCAAGAGAAAATAAAAGATTTCAAGAATATCCCATTTTCTGTTGGACGATTGTTGCTGCGGAAATCGACGTGTATCGGTCGTTAACGGTTGGGGAAAGAAAGAACGGAATGGTCAGAAAAATTGTAAAAGTAATATGGGAAAGAGGAGTTGGCGAGAGGACGGAGAGTGCAATTGGGAGAGCGAAACATTTACGAAGTTGTTTCGCGCATTTGACTGTCGGGATTTCTGTCGATTGGAATGTACGATAGGCAGCGAAACTGGTCGCACGCTTCAACGACAAGAGATTCGTACGGTGTCCTTCGCATATCTTTTCGAATCGTCTGCCTTTAATTTCATTTGGGGGAAAACAAGAAAGTAAGTCTCGAAGCTCTTTCGGCGTGGGCTTCGCACGCGTTCGGCGACGATGCTCGCCGGTTTTTCATCGCGGCGACAACTTTATCGGTAACGGGTCGCGATGTATTTCGGACCTTGCGCGCCGTAATAACAGGATATGTATTCCGATTTCAGACGGATACCCGTGAAACTCCGTTCACCCTGTTCCTTTTCCTTCGCTTCTCTTCGCGGCGCCGCGCCGCCGCCGCCGTCGCCGCCGCGTCGACCTCGTGGTCCCTTCCCTGCTTTCGCTCGCGTCCCTTTTGGGCAACGATGAGTACACCTTTGGTGTACGCCGCAGCACACCGAAAGAACCTCTCGCGAACATAATGGACTGAAACACGAAACGTATGCAAACCTAAAATAATACGACACTCAGGATTCTTCGTTCCGAGATCGTTCTGCTTTTTTGCATGTCCCCTCTCTCTCAAACGGATGCTTGTTCGTCCTCGTCTTCTTATACATCAGTTTCTCCTGGTACATATCGCGCATAGCCTCACCCTCGTCATATTCATCCGCGGTCCCACCTCCTGTCCGAGAGGTACTCGTAGAACGTGAAACTTAAGACAATGTAATGAGCTGGTCGCTTGTGCCGAAAAAGATCCCGCGATCTTCTGAGTTCACGCGGGGTCATCCGTTTCCCTTTGCTCGCCCGAAATGATTCACTCGAATTGAATTTACTTTATAAGGGCCAATAAATGAAAATAATTTTGCTGAATTTCGTCTGACTTATTGACTTCTTTAGTGTATTAAATTTTGGATGAACGAAAATAACATAATAACAGAATATATGTTACTGTAACAAATTCATAGAACATTTTGCATCTCATTATTTTGAATGGCCTGAAATATTTAGGACGTAATTTTAGCAATAGCTTGTGTAATTTTGTTAGAAAAAAGGAAGCAGGCCTAAGCGAAAATTCTGACTACGGCCATTATTATTATCACGAAAATTATATTGTGATAGTGATCTTTAGCGAATCCATTAATGAAAGGAAAAATGAATACGTGTCCGACTTGATCGTTACAAGAATAGAGAGAAAGACGTTGGCGGCGTCTAGTTGATCGGACAAAGCTGACATTTCGTTCACGAGCTGTGAAATTTAATTCAGAACCCTTGGAAGGCTCCCATGTCTGCCAACCGGCGGGACATGGGTCGATTAGGGTGGTTATGCGCGTGCACATACACGTGGCGGCATAGTTTTATCGTACGCGTCGCGTATTCCATGGGGGATGCTCATCAAGAGGGGTGGCAGTCAGGACTCCACGCTAGCGTCCCGACTGTCGGCTCTTCTTTCATACCACTTCCGAAATTGTAAATTAAATTTCGACCTTGTCCCTTCGTCAGATTCATCTTCACCGAAGCCCTTTTGCTTGTCTTCCTTTCGCTGTTCTTCTTTAACAGTAAAAGGTTTTCAGTATCCTCGATGAATCGATACATAAAGCTGGAATGTATAACCGCAGTTCTCACTCCCTAACTGCTTGTTGCGTACTTAAATTATTTCATGACAATTAACGAAAATCGAAAGAGAAAACATAAATACATGTCATGTTTAAACATTTTAAATTCTATTATTACTTAATACCTCTTAAAATTTTATGCAAGTGAATAAGGAATCCACAACGATTGAAAACAATGAATATGTAAGTTTATGATTATAATAATCTCCTAGTATATCACGAAACCACCTGGATATGTACATACGTTTATAAGCAATCAAATTAAGTATAGATTTCAATTAAGTATTCAATATTAAAATAAGAATTTTAATTAATCGGTTTATAATCTCTTCTTTAAGAAAGCCGTTGAAGTTTGAGTAATCAGTTTGATTTTGAAAGTTCTATACGTACTCTGTACATCACAAGTATATAATTAATGGTGTTTAATCAAAAGAGCCGATAGTGACATTAAGAGTGCACAACTTTCTATTTAATAATCCATCCAATTACTGAGACCGGCGATACAATCGCGTCGAAACCGCTCGTGAGATATTCGACATTGCGGTAGCGCCATCCAGTCAAAGAAAGTTTAAAGTATCTCCAGCTCTCGATAACAGACAGGAGGGCCGACGACGCGACAACATCTCGCTCCGAATGAACGTAAGTTCGATAAATCGAATGCGTGAGAAACCGAATGAGCAGCTGTCATCCGCCGATGATTAATAGAGAGCGGCGCGATAGCATTCACTGTTCTTAAAAAACAAGATTCTTTCGTTCTTGTGTCTCACGGAGATACACAGTGTCCCATAAGCACCTGACATCTCGAAAGATCCCACCCACCTCCCCTAGAATCGTCGGATTGCGAGGCATCGATCATCGAAAATATGTCAGGCATGCCTGATCAGAATAACCGATGCACAAACTGACTTACAATTACACGCTCCGAGCGCTTAAATGTTAAGGAGTGACAAGAGAGAATTGACGATCCTCAACAAAAACTATTTGCACATTTCTTCGAGTCGTTTCTTAATTTTATTTAATGCACAAATATATAATTAACTTGTCTCAAGTGAATAGATTATAATTATAAAAAAGTGCAAGTGTAGATTGAAGTGAACATGATATTTAATCGTACAAGATTGTAAAATCTTGAATTTCGTTTTAATGACGAACGTACCAATCGTACTTTAAAGGTGAACGTCCTCAGTTTCTTTCGTCATGAAATTCTGTGGCATTTGTCCAGAAGATCTTGACCTCTCTCAATTCGACCCTACCACAGCCGGGTCAAGCTGTCAGCGGCTGTGTCCTCGCGGGCATACGTATATCGATCTCAATCGACGCTACGTCGACAGTATCAACCATCTCGAGGAACTTATAAGCCGCGCTGTTGGAGTCAGGATGACTCGAGACAATAGGCATCTATCACCTGCTCGCTTTCGAGTCGACCTTCTACTCATCGGATTATATCTCTAGTATCAGCTTCCACGGCTCCTCTTAATTGGTTGGTGTTGACTTAATGTGTTCCAATATGCCGCTCTGTCAGTTATCCCGGTATCGCTTCGTTTTCTCCTTCCATAAATATATTTAACGCTCGAGACAGTCGGAGCGATATAATTAATCATCTTTAATGCAAATTGCCTTTATTATTTTTGTCGTACATACCGCTTCATGGTATTCTAATTAATTCTGGAAATCTTCATTTTATGAATCTCTTATGATTAATGTTTAAATTTAATTAAACTGTTTTTTAAATATCTATAGTTAAGTAAATTTTTTTACTTCATATCGTCGGTCTTTATTTTTATTAAATGTTTGATAACATCATTGACTATGTCGTCATTCTTAACAAGTCCTTTAATATTTAAAGACAGTAAAAAGATACTTGATATTCGATTTATAAAAATTTATAATAAACGATATACTATGAATGAGACATGATCTAGTTGTTCAATTGGTTCGCACTTAAAGCTTAAATTGAGGATCCATCATGATAGTTCCTACAGCAAAGTTTCCGTGGTTGAGGCGTACGGTTGAATGCATCTGAATGAACGTTTCCAAATGACGCTCGATTCTCTACCTTGAAAAGGGAGTGAGAGATTACAGAAAAGAGGTCATCGAACAGAAGCGCAAAATATTTGCCATGTCAATCGTAAAAACTAGACTGTGACGTCACGTCGATGAGACAATGCNGTGATAGATGGAAATAAATGAATACGTAATGGTAAAAACGAATAAAGGAAGAAATGTATCAAGAAGAAAAGTGGAAAAACAGGAAGTGAGTAAACAACGTTAAAAAGTGCCGACAAGAGAAGAAAGCAGAAGATTGAGGGTAGTGATACTTATAAGATATCTGATAGAATAAAGCACAGGAGGAAACAAAGCATAAGAGATGAGTGTAAGGAAAGGGAAAGAGAGCGAAAGCTATCCGGTTACAATTACTTATGACTGTGTTAAAGAATAGCGTTTCCTGGGATTCCAACCTGACGGTTATTTTTTCCTTTTCTTATTAACAGGAAATTATCATTTACATATACGTATAGTATATGTATGTTCCTTTTTTCGCGCCGTTCCTCTGCGCTTAACCATTGTCGTTCGCCTTCACATTCTCGCGCCCCTTTCGACTTTATCGATTGTAAATTCGCAACGTTATTGCCGAATCTATATGGCTACCGACCATGCCGTTTCACCGAGAAAAATACGGATTTACGATTGTTCAGCAATGTTCTGTGAGATTCTACACATTGTTTTACCATTTTCTCACGAAATAAGAAAGACAAGTACTACTTTGAATCTTGCAAAACGTTCCTGCCTATATCGTTTATTCCTTTAAATCGAATACCACATGTGCATAGCTTTTGCTGTGTTCTAAAATTAAAATAAGTACGCAAGGATAAAAAATTTAATTTCTGTAAAAGAATTTACCAGGCTTATAGAAATTTCTTAATTTTAATGTCACGTGTCTTATTGATTTTACATTAAAATCGTTTTGTGCAATATTAAAGTATCTAATTCACACTCTTCGAATTGCCCTTTATGTTACAATTAGATACATACACAAATACATGTGTACATATTCGTAAGGCGAATGAGATATTTCCATTGATATCGTAAAAAATTCGCGAGTATTGAATCTGTTTAAATACCTGGAAACATGCAATCAGAATCGGAGCCTATAAGGACAGAAAATGAGACTTCGATCCATTGCTCAACTGACCCAGCGACCTCAGTAAGGTGAATGTTCCAATTTCTGTTCATGTCCCAATTTCTACTCACTAACCTATTTTTCTACAATTTTAAGATGCAAATTACAGAAAAACACATCAATAAATATAAATTAGGACGTGAACAGAAGTTATGACAATTTACAAAATTACCTTATCCTTAGAAAAAAATCACCGATGTATCACTAAATGAACATCATGGGGTGATGCTTCCAAAAGCTTATACCCCTAATTTCTTGGGACTACGTACACTTAGAGTGAAAAAATGAAAATAAGTGCTTTTGTCATATACTTTTATCTCGGCTCATATTCATAATTAGAGCATCGAAATACATCAATATTCGCGGTTTCAAGGAAATCGAAAAAAAGTATGAGCTTTCCGGAACTTCATTCGCGGTACGTAGGTAGGTATGCACATATGTATACAGCCTCTTTCGCTCTTTCTCTTTGTCAACGGGCGCGAGCAAATACATAGACAGGTACCTACATAAATACATGCGTGCATACGTAAGAAATCGTAAAGCGTCGCATCGTATATTATGGTATACGCCTATGTTTATGGAGGACTTATGAAGCGCGTACGTACATACATTCGCAGTTTCCTTCGCCATCACTTTTTTTCCGATAATAAAATATGAAAAAGATAAAGTTGAAGTATTGATAGATCGACGCTGTAAAAACTAAGGACGATTGATAAATATAGCGTGCATTATACGTTCGAACACGAGGTTTCTTTTAAATTCGACGCACATGTCAGTATTATATGGCCGGCCTCGGTATCGTACCGCTGCGGACCGATGGAAAGTCCGAGGAAGGAGCATAAAAGGATACGGGTGGCCATTATAGCCGCCAAAAAGTACGGCCAGTTTTACTGGTGCTCTTTTTATTACTCCGTTCGGTAACGGCCGTGCTTCGGCATTTTATATAGTAATTAGGCCAGGATCCGTGGATCAACGGTCCGAATAATACGCGTTCAAACATCTTTATTAAGTCGCGGATTAACACCGGGTAATCACAGCGTTTTGCTCGGAACAACTACTTTGATTACACTAATCCGACGTAATAGACACTGCTCTTAAATAATTCTCCGCGACGATATTTTCAGCGCTTATCTGACGCTCACATAGACACACTACCATTTATATGTATCCATTAAATAAAGATTCAATCATTTTAAATCCTAAATATGCCTGCAATTATTTATGGGATTATAACCATTCGAGAATGATTAAATATCCGGATACTTGTAAACAGCTGTATCTGATTTTGGTATTCCGTCCTTGGTGTTTATGCGAATGAAAGTTTGTTATTATTTCGTGGAATCATTAATAAAGGCGTACATTAATATGCAATAAATGTAAATGTTAATCTCGGTTCTCGGATAAATTTATTTGGTATGAAATTAACTGGATGTTTATAAGGTTTTTATGCTCACGAATTCATTCTGATAATAGATCTGAAAATAAGAAATCAGAATTTCTCGAGGGCACCGCAAACTCCTCCACTTACAATTTTATCGAAATTTAATCGGTTACTTAAAATTTGGCCGATCTTAAGTTAAGTTGTTCTGAGTATAAGTTAAACTAGTAATACATATTTGATATTTTGAAAATCACGTGTATTTAATTAAGAAAAGCTCTAACTTCTAGGAACTAGGAGAACTCACCCTATTATTTAATTAAACACAAATTATAGAGAAGTAAAACTATATTTGTACAAAATGGAAATTGATTACAATTTATTACTAGATTAATAGATGAGAAACAGGTTGAAATATAAATGTATTATACAAGTCCTTACTAGTGATAATATTCTGTTTCTTTTTATTTACCTTTGTGACGATACGCGAGAAGATAAAAGTAACGATTGCCCCAGTGACATTATTTTAAATTACTGTTGCTTATCAAACGCATATATTATTTACATGGTACAGCGAACGCGTTTTTAATACAGTAAATTGAGTTACAGTTGTATTATTGCATCGCGGCGGTCGAATCTCGTAGAGTAAGCTTTCTTATTTTCGTGCTTCAGCAATTTATTGGGACACGGCCAAGAGATGCTTTGGGTTGGTTCTGCTATCGAGATATCAGAGCTGATAAAATGGAGCTTAAACCGGAAAGAACTCTCTCGATTTGAGACGGCGAGTCTGAATTCCGGTACCGACGAAAACAGCTGCGGATCACCGTACAGCATAAATGAATCGCATTTGGAGAAAGGCGTGGTCATTGTCTTCTGCGTCTGAAATGGTTCAAAGTTCAGAGGGCGGTTCACGTTCGACGGTGCATGCAAATTTTGCGTTCGATTCGATGAACAAAGGCACACCTTCGCCTGCTACGTATTGCAGACTGCATAGAAAGTTGCCAGACCAGAAACAATTAAGCTCTCGGTTATCTTCCGCGGCCACGCGGCTCGTCCGTGCCCAGGGGTTCTCATTTTACCTATTTCCATTCCCATATTGTCAAGATCTTTACAAGCTTTTAGCACGTGCCTCGTAATAGCCGGCGAAATTATTGTTAAACGCATGTACATTAATTTCCTTGGTCGAAGTGGTCGTGTCGCGCCAGCAAAACTGGAGTGACAGTTATTACCATAAAAGAGTATAATCTTTCACGTGTGAGAAACTGAAAGTGAACAGTGGGCAGTTATCGTTATACATTTATGTCGATCAAGCATTCTTTACACTTCAATGAAGATGTGAAGTCGATAGCAGCAAACCGCAGACAATTCTTCTTTTTTCAATGAAAACATTCTCATGGTTAGATTATTAATAAAAATAAAACACTAGGAAAGTGTGTATGTACAC
>NW_017151920.1:88912-96565 GCF_001652005.2 Ceratina calcarata
TGTATTATACAAGTCCTTACTAGTGATAATATTCTGTTTCTTTTTATTTACCTTTGTGACGATACGCGAGAAGATAAAAGTAACGATTGCCCCAGTGACATTATTTTAAATTACTGTTGCTTATCAAACGCATATATTATTTACATGGTACAGCGAACGCGTTTTTAATACAGTAAATTGAGTTACAGTTGTATTATTGCATCGCGGCGGTCGAATCTCGTAGAGTAAGCTTTCTTATTTTCGTGCTTCAGCAATTTATTGGGACACGGCCAAGAGATGCTTTGGGTTGGTTCTGCTATCGAGATATCAGAGCTGATAAAATGGAGCTTAAACCGGAAAGAACTCTCTCGATTTGAGACGGCGAGTCTGAATTCCGGTACCGACGAAAACAGCTGCGGATCACCGTACAGCATAAATGAATCGCATTTGGAGAAAGGCGTGGTCATTGTCTTCTGCGTCTGAAATGGTTCAAAGTTCAGAGGGCGGTTCACGTTCGACGGTGCATGCAAATTTTGCGTTCGATTCGATGAACAAAGGCACACCTTCGCCTGCTACGTATTGCAGACTGCATAGAAAGTTGCCAGACCAGAAACAATTAAGCTCTCGGTTATCTTCCGCGGCCACGCGGCTCGTCCGTGCCCAGGGGTTCTCATTTTACCTATTTCCATTCCCATATTGTCAAGATCTTTACAAGCTTTTAGCACGTGCCTCGTAATAGCCGGCGAAATTATTGTTAAACGCATGTACATTAATTTCCTTGGTCGAAGTGGTCGTGTCGCGCCAGCAAAACTGGAGTGACAGTTATTACCATAAAAGAGTATAATCTTTCACGTGTGAGAAACTGAAAGTGAACAGTGGGCAGTTATCGTTATACATTTATGTCGATCAAGCATTCTTTACACTTCAATGAAGATGTGAAGTCGATAGCAGCAAACCGCAGGCAATTCTTCTTTTTTCAATGAAAACATTCTCATGGTTAGATTATTAATAAAAATAAAACACTAGGAAAGTGTGTACGTACACAACTTTACATTGAATTAATAAATAAATACGAATTCAAATAAAATAAAGAAAATAATTCATCTGGAAAAGAAATATGCTCCAGTGATGTTTAATAAAGAATACATTGACTGTGATAATGATATAACAAAGACATGAATTTAAAGAAGAAGACAACTAAAAAAATCTATTATAATTTATCATATTTTAATTTTACAACAAATGCATTGACTCTGTTTATGTCGCGTATTATAGCTTAATAATAATTGGAATAAAATATTCATATATTAGAAATATAATATAATAATTCTGTAAATCTGTAAGTAAATTAATCAATAATTGGAATGAAACTTTCCAATATAACAGTACAATAAGATTGCAGTGCAACGATGTTCCAATTTCTATGCATGTTACAATTTCTACTTACTAGCTTCTGTATAATTTTCTGTCTAACTTTAAGCCAGTGAGTACAAATCGTGACGTGAACAGAAATAGGCAAGTTCATTATAGTAGGTAGTTCATATAATGATCAGAAAATGTGGTAACGATTTTGATGATTGAAATTTCGCTGGAGAAGTGAACCGGTGCTCTATATACACCCATACATACACGGAAGACGAGCGGCGCGTGGCAAGCCGCTCGCGTGCCACAAATTGCTGTGGCTCGTCGAGGTTCAGTAGGTACAGCGAGCCATTCGCACGCTTTCTTATTTACTTGTTCGCTTTGGAACGTAGTGATACATCGGCTTTACACCATGCACCGGAGTTACCAGAGGCAGCGTGGCATGGCATGGCACTGGCGTGGCTCGGAGTCCTGTTACTCGCAATCTCCGCGTAATAACAGATACGCGTATTTCTTACGAGCAAATTTACTACCCACGATCCGTTTCCCTTATCGCTCCCTTCCCTCGTTTGTCTACGCAGGGGCTATTTCGTTGACAGTAGCCGACATCTTTGTTATATATCATTTATCTCGCTGCGTACCATAACCGTGCTCCTTTACGACACGATTTGGCGTATAAATATGCGAGAATTTTGTAAAATAGAATGCCGTTTACGTAATCGTATGATTTATCGTACGGTTTTATGACTAATAGAAGACAATCCTGCGGGCAGATCTTGGAGTCATCTCGGCGCAAGTTATTTATTCTGCTTTTTTATTGTCTTCAGAAGAACAAATACTTGTAAAAATGTACAGATATAGTGAGAAATCAACCCTTTTGATTTCAATGATTTTTTTAATAGATTGTCGTGGACGTAATTCTGAACAACTATTACCTTCACGAATATTTAATGTAGATAATAATTTCTGAGATATTCACAAAAGCCTGTTGGATAATATAATTCTCAATTTTTTTAGATATTTCAATTTTTTGCTATACATTATATAGTACGCTGGTCTCTCTAATACCTAAAGAAAAGATGAATTCGTTAAGTCCAATGTTAAATAAATTATTCAACTTTGAAGTGTATACGAATGTTTATGAACTTCACTGCACATGTACAATTTAAATTTGAACTATTAACGCCCAAGCTATCGTTTATTTCCGATTTTTCCAGGCATTTACTAAATGAATCTATAATCAATCTATAAATTCATACTCGTAATTTAGTACATATGTTTAATTACAGTGTTACTTAATTTGGAAAAAATAAAACTGTTTCTAAAAAAATTTTGTTTTTATGGTGAATGAATGCGATAAATTAATGTATCCGTAAATGAGGATACACGTTTTTTAACAATTGCTTATCATCAATTGAATATTCGATCATTAAGTAATTCTTACATTCGTCCGTCACTTTGACTGAATTTTCAAAATCTGAAACCAAGATTCGTAATCGGCAACAACAAAAATCCTCGGTACCACTTCTATTTTGAAAATTTATCCGACAGTTGTTCATTGGCTGCTAATATAATAAGTAAAGGTAGGGAATAAGAATAATTTTTTTCGAATACCTCGAAAACCAATGTTGACTGCCAATTTTTGCGAAGAAAAAAGTTGTTCAGAATTGCGAGCTGAATGAATAAACATATTAAGAAATCATTGCAATCGGAGAAGTTAACTTTTAGTTTTGCATTGACTCTACATTACATGATGTATTAAATACGTATAAATAACATTAACATTACGACGTATCGTGTTTCATAGTGTGCAAGCTACTCTATGCAAGTACCTTTTCGATTTGACTTTATTTACTGCACGATTCGTTTTTACAAGGGACAAGTTAATTGAGAGAAAAGCGAAGGAGAAGGAGGGCAAAGCCTTTTAATACCAGCGTTTGTCGCTGTGCGGTAGCCTAACAAGCCCCGCTATATCCTTTACTATACCTCCTGATTTGCTCCTGCTAAGAAACTGTGATCCGTCTGGCCTCGCGCCTAAATTAGGCAATTTACGCTGGGCCGACGCTGGCGGATTCAACCGCGTTGCTGTTCCTTTCAGTTGCAAAACCACACTGGCCATTAGTCGTGCTGCCTGCGAAAGAAGAAACGACCACAGAGAGCCGGCAGGTTTTATATTCGTCGCCTTCGCCGCTCTTCGTATATTAGGCTTCGTATAAAAGGCCCGGCACAGGCCTTGCTAATATCTTTCGACGCCCCTTCTCGACTCGACAGGAATATTTTTTCAGCACAGGAACGCGAGGGCGTTGAAAGGTTTTTAAAGGGTAATTATAATTCTCCGAGGCATTATTTGTTTTCAATTTAATGGCTCTGGGATAATTATCGATCGATAGGAGTGAAGCGTAGCCCACAGATATTTGTTACTCCAATCTGTGGATTTTTGGAACTTCATCCTTGTCACTAATTTTTATGAACGTTCATTCCTTTTCATAATCCTGCTCATACGTTTTAATAAAATCAAGAAAGATGATGTTGAGACTTGCTTTTAAGCAAAATAGATTTAAATTCAATCCTTATTGTTTCGTTATAAACTAGCCTTTGCAAAATTCTGCTGCATTCAATTTCTAATCGAAATACATTACGGAATAATATTTATGTAAATCGAAGAATATCGAACAGCGTAAATATTGAATAGAAAATATTATGGATGCAAAATGCAAAATAGCGAAACGGTCGGATACTGTGGATCCGTTCACAGCTGTACAAACCAGACAACATGGGGTTCTTTATGTTGGCGTAGATATCCGCGACGAGTTGCGATCACAAGCTGCTAAACGGCGGTCGAGTTAATCAGCTTAGACCGACAAAATCTCTTCTCTTTTGCCAGTTGCACATCGTCCTCGCTCAATTGTGGGTTCCGAAGACCGTTGACACTCTCGACAATGCCCGTTTGTTAGGGATTTAGCAATAATGGAACAGTTGGAGGAGTTAAAGTCGTATTCTGCATTTCCTTTATTCACTATACCGAGAAAGTAATCCGTCACGGTCAATTTGTTTTGCAGGATTGCTTCCGTAATAATTCTATTAAGGATACGAAGTGTCAAAATATTTCTCATTAATGGACCTTTTATTTTTCACCATTTGACATACAACTGGTAGATTCTGGTATTACACCATTAGTTTTCAACTACATTTTTGCGATGACCCTTGGCTACTCATGTTAACTTACGTTAAGTCTCTACTATTTGTGAATCTAAGAGTATGTCATTTTTATACACGACACTCGGCAAACAATCTTTTTCGCTTAACCGTCCTAATGAACGCAGTGTATTACAAAACACTTTCAATCACGAAGTCTACGAATAAAAAGCATTTCTGAGAAACTTAACAGATGCTTAAGCGGACTATTTACGACGACTACTACCTTATGCAGTCTGTCGCAGGATTTTGATACAGGAGTATAATGCGTGGCCTGAAGCGACATTTCTCCTTCAGTTTCCGCCTTGGTGCGGTCCGTTTGATAAAAGAAGTGCAGTCGTTAATCCTACTGGGTCGACCCAAGCCTCTATTCGAATCTAAGCCGGATAGACAACAAACGTCAGAGCCGCACGGTCCTCAGGAACATTTGAATGGTCATTTAAACATTCGTCTATTCATCGAACGAGAGAAAAGCCTGCGAGAACGGGTCAGCCTTTAAAATCGGCGAAAGTAAACGATGGAACGTCGCACCATAATGTATCTTCTGCTCCGTCGAACTGATGTAATAACTGCATTGAAAACATTTGCATGCATGTTGCAAACATTTTCTTGCTACTATGAATAATAGTTTCTGTGCAACGAATTGTTGCCATTTATTGCTTTTAATTAATTTGAGTATTGGAATAAAATTGAATGATCAAACGATGGAACAAAAGCTGTTAATGCATACTCCTAGTTCTCGAGGAAACACTGCTGGATTTCATTCGATTTCTTATCCACTTCATTTGCAAGTCAAAAGGCGTCTAACATGTTTAAGATTTTAAACTATTTAATTAGTTCATGTAGGTATCTTAAAATGTGCTTTAAACATGTAATAATTATTATATAAGGACAAAGATTTGTAATGGTTTTCTCCCCAATTGCAGCACTTAACTCGAAAATTACCGAAAGGGGTAAAAACGACTGTTCTTTTTAAGGGTAAAATGTCCATGTAAATAATATATCAGTAGTTCTGGTGTTAATGTGTCTCCTCAAATAGAATCTCTGGCTGTGACACGGTTTGCGCGTTCAATCCGGTTTGAAGTCCGATTACGCGGTAGTTCAGTGTATTCCTCCGAACCGAGTTCCTTCGTCCTTCTTCAAGCCGTATTATGTTTGAGTTGCAATTTTCGCATGTCTCCGCCGGTGTCGCGTCGTTTTACGATCGCGCGCTTCTTCCTCCACGCGCTCTGCGCCGTCTCTTGTCCATGCACATTTGCATTTTTATATTTATCTCGAATGAGCGGCGCGCCACGTCGTGCTCTTCCTCGTCCTCGATTGTCATCCACAGATCGTTGTAAGTCTCCGTGTTCTATAAAAATTCCTCCGTGATGACGTTCGCCGGCAACTCCTAACGTTTGATTATCACTGGAAAGTTATGATCACAAAAAAATTCTAAAGAATGTTGTTGCTCTCACCAGCACCAGAAACAGCCACTTCCTGCAACAGATTGAAGAACCAAAATTTTCCAATACTCTGTTATAAAAAAAATCTTCATTAATTAATCATTGAAATGGATTTAAAAATCAAATCAATGAAAAGATGTTCTATTTTAGAAATTGAGTTTCGAAAATACGCGTATCTATGAATGAACCATTACTAAAGAACAGCGCTTCTCTAGGTACACCCGTTAGCTACAATCCCCGCTCGTATTATTCATGGGAGCGATGTGTATACCGCGCATACTGTGCCAGTGTACTCGGAGGTCCCTGCACTCGGCGCCGATCGATAATCGATGGAACAAAAAGTTGGAATTTGTTTACAGTTTAGTAACCCAAATCAGAGCGGCGATCCACCACCCTCTGCCATCCCCTTCCCGTTCCGGTGTGCGCACCCTTATCCACCCACACACCTAACCATCGATATCGTCGTCTTCTACCAGCACAAACGTCCGTTCGTCTCTCGCCAACGTCGGTACAAGTATCATCATTGATACTAACATCAATGCGGTTCGCGTGTGTCACAGACACCGACGCGACGCCACATCGAAAATAAAACTAACACCGACGATAACACGAATCCACGCCAACGTCCGTTCCCGGTTCGAATCCAGAAGCGTTAAGCAATATACGGTACCACCACTACCATACGTAGCTACCATCGTCACCATGCAACCCGTATCTCTTTATTTTTCCCCACTTTTCCCTTCGCCGTTTCGTTTCGTTCCGTTAGGCGAGTTTGCCCATTCTAGTCCCGAATGCATTTGTCAAACGTTGAAACAAATTGGTAGACAGCTCACAAATACCACCACCACGCCGCCGGCGCTCGTCCACCACGCAAACTGCCTTTGACTAATGTGTTGTTCATCCTCTGACACGGCTCATGTACTCCACATTCGTCGAATTTTATAATACGCACCCTCCATTCTTTCATCCTGTTCGCCGGAACTGTCATTCTTTTTTCTCATCATTGAAGATGGAAAAATATGTGTGTATGGCTGTTAACGCCTCTATCGAAATATTAACTTGTCAGAAAACGTTTGGTAATAGATTTTACAAACAGATTATTAATCATAGCTTTCATGCTTTATGAATTTTCAATTTTTAATGAATTTTTAAGTAACTTTGTATTACATTTCTTTTTATCTAAAATGTTATTCTTGCAATATATTAATTTTTTGCATTATTTTATCATAATAATGCAGCGTACTTGACTATTAATTTGGATCATTTCAGAAGAATGTAGAAGAGTTTTGAAAGTAAAGATGAGCTTGCGTTTCATTGAGAATCGTCATTTAAAGGGATTTAACTGAAATAATATATAGGATAAAAGGAAAGCCAAATATTTTTTTAAGACAAGATATCAGCTAATTTTGTGCATCTATTGTGCGTGTGGTCTGTAGTTTAGCAGGGGATCGGTTTTTCCCTTCAAAATTAAACACCGTGACCGATCATTTCTTTCATCAAGTGTTTATTGACCGATTTCTAATGCGATTTAACGTTTCTGAAAAAAATCTTTTTCTAAGGGACGTTTTAAGTTTGTTGTGTCAGTACCAATAAACGATTAGTATGGTAATATGATATAATTTAAGATCTACATTTTGCACTTCCTATTCGTGTTTTAATATTAACTAAGAAA
>NW_017151920.1:98343-100600 GCF_001652005.2 Ceratina calcarata
TTCTAAATTCACAACAATAGTTCGTTTTAGGAACAGGGAATTAGGTATATGAAGTCTGATATTATTTTTTGACATACCTAATACTCGTATAAAATAAATGGATTTTCCAAAGATAATTGGCACAACTATAAATTTCCCATTGAAAGCTGTCGCTTAAAATTATTGAGTCAATTATTCATGTCTGTCTTGGTATACGTATAAGTGTCCTCATATAAAAAGCTAAGAACTGCATTGAGATAGCTCGTGAATCTAAACTTTCTTTAAACTGAAAAGGTCGAAGGGCAAATACGCATAAAAGACAGTGTAACCAAAATCGATTCGCAAGGGCAAGCGTTCACGCGGACTGCAGATACGCGAACAGGCTGATACCTAGACGTTGGATTTTATGACTTATTGACTCTCGTCCGTGTTTACCGGACTCTGTGCGACGGCCATGCGGCGCCAAGCGTCGAGAATGCGGCCACCTTTGCGAGCGAACGTCCGATGGAAACCCACACATTTCGACCCGGCGATCGATCAATCTCGTTTTTCCTCGCTTCGTCTTGTTTTCCGATTTCTTACCACCTTGCCAGTCTGAATTGTTATTATCGACCCATTCTTATCATAACGTCGCTAATTTTTAATCTCTTGTCATATCCACGTTGTACTTGAACGTTAATCCTGAAACAATGTGACGTATCACAATTCTGGCTGTCACTGGTTTAAAATCTGAATTAATTCCGCGAGCGCTACTAAACATTTGTGGAAATGCACCTGCTTAGTGATAACCAATATAAGAATGTTACGAACTAATAAACTCGTTCAATTAGGGGAAATAGTATTATATCATAAATACAAAGAGACCTGAGTTCGATAAAAAATCAATATTTAGAGAATCATTTAGAACAGCATCAGAAATCATAATTTCACTGTTGCACGATACGCGTATAGTGGGAAATCTAAAGAAATAAAATTTGGAAAGGAAATATAGTAATCAAGATAGAACCAAGTCCACTAAATACATCCGTATAGCCACTATCTACTATTCTAGGAAAATTAAAGATAAAAGGATACTTGAAAGGCGTCATCTATATTATTAAAATCTACAATTTTTTATACAAAACTGCACAACTGCAAAATAGTATCAATAAGAAGTTAAATTAGTGAAGAAATTAATTTCTTCAAAACATAAAAAGGTTTCACTTTTCAATTAGTTTAAGTGAGAAATCGTAACGGTGGACATTTGAAACGATTTTCATTACATAGATTACGTATTGGTGTACGAAGAATATTTATATTAACAATTGTCTACGTGTACGCGTATTGGAGCGAAACGTGTTGCAGGGAAAAAGATAAATATACTTCCTGAGTTTAGTAAATAACTAGCGGA
Organism: Ceratina calcarata; assembly: GCF_001652005.2. Classification (NCBI taxonomy): domain Eukaryota; kingdom Metazoa; phylum Arthropoda; class Insecta; order Hymenoptera; family Apidae; genus Ceratina; species Ceratina calcarata. The sequence goes on from NW_017151920.1 coordinate 99,713, forward strand.
TTACTGTCTTATTGGCACTGCGATTGTGTCGGTTATCTGCGATTAGCAAATAGGAATGCGCTTGTTTTTTATGAAAACGAAAGAATGGAATGTTGATAAGTGCCACCTCACCGGAAACAGTTTTTAGATTTGTAGTAATCGTCATCATGCATTTTTTAATTTTTGTATCTCTATTTACAATATTTATGAGTTACATATTTACATACTTATTTTCACGTACTCTTATTATTATTTGTGTAATTACTATTTATTCATTTTTTATACATCGTATGAAATTATAATAAAATGCGGAAGTATATTTGTTAATTCATAATTAAAAGAAATTACAATAAAGTGTTATTCTGAAGAAACGACGGAGAAATAACAATGTACAGATTGATAAAGATCGATCGGTTTGAAAGTTCAATCGCACGGTAAACAATCGCGTGTTACATACAGCTGTCAAAATTATTATTATGTATAGGAAATAAAAGTCTCGGCAGAAATAAGAATCAACGGCGTAATGGATTAAGGTATCAAGAAAAATATTAGCTACACAATGGCGTGGTAGAGCGATCGGCCGCGTGTGCGTGAGAACCGAAAGGTCCTGAGATTTGTCACTGTCGCGATCCGTTTGGTCGTGATAATATTCGCAAGACGAATCGATCTTGGTGTCTTTCTCAAGCTTTGCCAAACGGACAACTTTTACACATGTGTAGTCGCCGGCGAAACACTTTTTCGATCAATCACTATACTGTCATGAACTGTGTCGAACGATTAACATAGTTCTCGAACGAATAGTATCTACAGATAGATTCTTCATTTAAAGGCAACAATTCTTTTAATTTTCTGGCTTGTGAACAACATTAAAATTGTTTTTTAATACAAAAAAAATCTAAAAAGTGATTT
>NW_017151921.1:0-535 GCF_001652005.2 Ceratina calcarata
AAGTAGACGGCAAAGTTTGTCCACGGTTAACACAAACGTCTCCGAGCTCAGCTCGAATAAATCCGAGGGCAACGTGACGAAACCTACAAACCCAGCATCTAAAGTACCATCGACTAGCTCTACACCTCTGAAATCATTGAAATCGCAGAAATCGAAATCGTCAATAGACACCAGTTCACCGAAACAGAAGCAGACCGAAGGGAACAGAGAAATGGTGTACGAACTTGAGAAGAATGGCATTGAAACCAATAATGGCTCCCCAGATGGTAATAGAGCAATGTCAAAAGGCAGCGTCTATCCTGCTGGCTCTAATCTAACTGCCAGAGACGCCTTCGGTAATTAATAATAATATATAATATACAGTATAGTATATTAATTAATATATAAAATGTCCCAGAAAAGATTCTATGGTTGATTCTGAACAACAATTTCCTTTGGCAAAATGCGATGCGAGGCATGGTTTTTGAATTATTAACGAAAAACGTTTGACCAATGAGAGCGCGCGTAAGGCCCGCGCTCAGCCACTCGTCACGAG
>NW_017151921.1:541-2031 GCF_001652005.2 Ceratina calcarata
ATTGGTTTCTTCGATCTCTTCTTCAATTTTATAGTATATGAGATCTCTTCAATTTTGCAGTATATATTAGATCTTTTCAATCTTACAGTTTATAAGATCTCTTCAATATTACAGTATATAAGATCTCTTCCATCTTGCAGTATATAATATTTCTTCACTATTATAGTATAAATTAATAAATCATTATTAATGATAATTCTCTTCACAGGAAATATTACACTGTGTCCTCTCTGTGACAGAGCATGTTCATACCAAACGCTGGGAGACTCTTGTATATTTTCAAAGTTGACTTATTTATTCGACAATCCTGCCACAGTGTTCTTCGCCATTTTCATGTCGTTTTGGGGTATGTAAGTCAATCAAATTAACAATAAAAAAAATATGTATTTGTTTATTACCTTTCCTTTTATATAATTTACATGCTTAATTACATTTACGTTGTACACACGTATGTGTGTGAGGTGTTGTTGAACTATACATTGATGATTTCTTTTATTTAGCTTTGCCTTCTTCATTAGCCTCCTTATCCTGGGTCTTTTGCGTTTTCTTCATTTCTTCTTTTCCTCAAATTATTAATAAAACAATTAATATCTTAATTTTTATATTCCAGCCACGACGTTTCTCGAACTATGGAAGCGTGTGATAGTTTGGGAATGGGATTTGCAGAACACTGAAAGCGACGAAGAGCCAAGACCTGAATTCGAGACGACGGTGAAGACATTCCGAATAAATCCAGTGACCAGAGAAAGAGAGCCTTATCTACCAGCCTGGTCGAAGGCTCTAAGGTTCTGTGCCACGGGATCCATAGTATTTTTCATGGTAAAAACAACCTAATAATTCCCTAGAATTCTCAATAAATTAATCACAATTATTGTTATGCAACAATTCATCGTTTCTGTTCAGATCTGCGTAGTGTTGGGTGCCGTTCTAGGGACAATTATCTATAAAATATCTCTAGTCGCGGTGTTTTATAATGGCGGCGGGCCGTTCTTGAAGAATCACGCGAAAATTTTTACCTCCATCACCGCTGCCCTAGTTAACTTAATCATAATCATGATCCTTACGCGAGTCTACCATCGGCTTGCTATTTGGATGGTGAACATGGAGAACCCTAGGACTCAAACCGAATACGAGTCCAGTTTCACGTTTAAAATATTTCTCTTCGAGTTCGTCAATTTCTACTCATCACTAATCTACATTGCGTTCTTCAAGGTTCGTATAATAAACAGTAAAGATCAAAATCGGACCACCATTCTTGAAACTGCATAACCCATACGTCTATTTGCGTTTCATTCTCTTCTGAAGAACGGAGTATAAACTGCTTTTATAGGTGAAGGGAGATGAAGCTCCGTTCGTCGGCCATTTTCTAGGAGCGACTAGGATTTTTTAAAAAATGGCTGACATCTTCCGTTTTCCGTTACAAAATACCGAAAGCAATGCTTCGTCCTTCAGGTCCATGCATTCTCCATTGTTCAGCCATCTTGTTATCC
>NW_017151921.1:2339-10001 GCF_001652005.2 Ceratina calcarata
GCAATATAGGTATATACTAAGTTTCAGTCTTTCTAGTGTTAATAATCAATAATAATTATAAAAAAATAATTTTTAAGATACACTTCAATTTTTAATTAGGTTTTCGCATTGACTGGGATAATGAGTTACGTAATACCAGCAGTGCCTCAGCCTCTGTCCACCCAATTACAACGAGAACGACTACTAGCACAGGAGGCTAAGTATGAAAAAGGCATAAAGAGCAGAGAGGACGAAGACGACATTCTATCGATGCTGAGGGAAGCAGGGAGTATAGGGAGGGCTGCCGGGGGTGGAAGAGGCAGTTGGGCGAGACGTTTTAGTAAAATTAGCGACGGTTTAGACGCCCACGTCGACGTCACTTCCAGACACAATAGAAATGACGACGGATCAACCGTCTGGGAAGTGACATAATAAACGCCGATGGCGCTAAACTATAGGCTAATCGGGACCAACTTCGTGAATGGGGAACAGTGCAAAGACAAGAGTGTGATATGTATGAATGATTTCTTAGAATCGTTTGAGTGCATAACTGAACTTAATAGTGAATAATAATTATTATTAAGTAGAAACAAAGGATAATTGTGATATCTTAAGAGTGTAAAAGGAGAACAAATGCCAAAAGTGTTTGAAGTATCACCATAGTATTGGGAATTGACACAGGGGTCAATAGATATTGCTAACCATCATGGCGACGAGAAGCCAGGAATTATACTCGTGGCCCTAAAAATCTACACTCGTGTTCCCGAGAGTCTAGGAACAGGCATAGTTCAGTTTTTGATTGTTCTGCGCATCTCAATACTTTACCGTGTATGGAGGGAGGCCTGAGACGCAAGAATCTCAGAATTTGTCGCGCACTGCTCGCTTCCCCTCTTTTTCGCCCGTTTTTTGATCCCCACTACTATTCTCCTCATGCGCCATGCTCGGGGTCGCTGGTAAATGTGTCAATTCCCAATACCTAATACTGTGGTATATCACGTTGTTCGTAGAGTTAGTCGATGTAACTTTTGCCACAAACACGATCAGTCAGTCAGTGTTACCATTTGAATTGTAAAACCATTTACAATATCCTCAGCTACACGTTGTATGTAGAAGAAGGTGTACACACACGCTTCAAGCCTGATAAGTACATACACGAACGTAATAAAACCAATTACGAAGCTCTGTGATTCTCACCAAGTTTTATATATGTGTAAACTATTGTAAATATATTTATGTAAATGTTTCGCGATAGCAAATTCATTTTGATATTCATTTAATTCTAACGAGCATTCCATCCTCTTCAAGATTGACTGTATTCTAATATAAGTTTTAATAAAATGACTATTAAGAGATGATCTGAGTACTAATTTATTATCTTCTTTAAACACAATAATTAATCAGTAACAAACTTATAACTCATAAATCGTAACCTATTTCAAGCAATTTTAGTAGATATGGAATAAATGTGAATATTATGATTACAGAGAATCTACTTACTATCAAAAATCTTAATTACAGCCGTGATTGAGTCTAATCACGACTCGTGATCGCGATTTTATCACCGTGAAAAATCACGGTTAGTGATTTCGAACGCCATTTGTAAGTTACTAACGTCAGAGCGCGCTGCGGCCAACTTCACTATGGTTACCGCATGGAATTTCCATGTATTTTTCATTGTTCGTGATACCAAGTAAAAGTGCGCGTTGTTTCGTTTTTAATATCGTTCGTTAAGATTCCTCGGTGAATGAATTATGGAGGCTGGTGCGAGTACCGGTACTCGTACGACCAGATTTATGATGGAGGGTGTCGGTGCTCGAGTGATCCGCGGGCCGGATTGGAAATGGGGTAAACAGGTTAGTTGACAGGTTAACCGAATTCTACACGATCTTTCACATAACTCGTAAATTACAATTGAAATCAATCAATCATCGTCAATAAACATCGTCTTTCTCTATTATTTCCCATATATACTTTCACTTTTCATGGCATTGTAAACAAAATTGTATACATGCGTTTTAGGTTATCCTGCGTCACAGTATTTCACGTTTACTTAATGTTTCAATCATTTCTTTCATATTTAATACATTTTATTATAAATCTACTATAATTCTTCTATCGTTGAACTGTTTTATATTAAATTATATCAAATAGAATTGCTTATGTTCAGTTCTGATTATCTTAAAGCATAAAACTTCACATTTACATGATGTTTCAATGTATTTTATTATAAATCTATAATAATTATTCTGTTTTTAAAACATTTTACATAATTTTAATTCATATTTTTGATCACAGGATGGAGGGGAAGGCCACGTGGGGACTGTGAGAAATTTCGAATCCCCAGAAGAAGTGGTCGTCGTTTGGGACAATGGTACAGCAGCGAACTATCGTTGTTCTGGTGCTTTCGACCTGAGGATATTAGATTCAGCTCCAACTGGTGTGAAACACGACGGTACTATGTGCGACACTTGTAGGCAGCAGCCGATTTTCGGAATCCGTTGGAAATGTGCAGAATGTGGGAATTATGATCTGTGTTCAATCTGTTATCATGGAGATAAGCATCATTTGAGACACAGATTCTATCGCATTGCGACTCCTGGTAGTGAGAGAGTTTTACTGGAACCCAGGCGCAAAAGCAAAAAGGTATTTATTAATTTCAATCATGATCAATTCTTCTATGAATTAAATCCACACACTTGTTAATGTTAATTATTTTCTTATTAGATTGCGATTCGTGGGATTTTTCCTGGTGCGAGAGTAGTAAGAGGCGTCGATTGGCAATGGGAAGATCAAGATGGTGGGAATGGTCGAAGGGGTAAAGTGAATGAAGTTCAGGATTGGTCAGCAGCCAGTCCACGTTCTGCGGCTTACGTTATCTGGGATATCGGCGCCAAGAATTTGTATCGCGTCGGGTTTGAAGGAATGGTAGGTCGAAAATTATTCATTCATTAATACATCAGGCATGGCCACGACCTTCTGACTAACTTACTATACTAATTTACTATACTATTTATGTTTCAGGCTGATTTGAAGGTGGTGAACGACGCTAAGGGCCAGACAGTTTACAGAGATCATTTACCATTACTAGGCGAGCAGGGCCCTGGTCGTACTGGTCCCCACGGGCTGCAAATTGGCGACCAGGTGACTAACCATTCCAGTGATATTAATAAACAACGAATAAATTTAATAAATACGAAATACTTAAATAACAATTCTCGTAGGTGAACGTCGATTTGGAATTAGAAATTGTGCAGTCGCTGCAGCACGGCCATGGCGGCTGGACAGACGGGATGTTCGAATGCCTCGGTACCACAGGAACTGTCGTTGGCATCGACGAGGACCACGACATCGTCGTATCATATCCGAGTGGAAATCGATGGACCTTCAACCCTGCTGTATTAACGAAAGTCCCAATCCGGGTTCCGGTTACTAGTTCAAGTTCTGATAATCAAACATTCGCCGTGGGAGAATTAGTGCAGATCTGCAACGATTTAGAGAAGATTAAACTGCTGCAACGTGGCCATGGAGAATGGGCCGAAGCGATGGCGCCGACTATGGGAAAAATTGGTAGAGTTTTGCAAATATATCACGACGGGGACTTGAAGGTCGAAGTCTGCGGGACTTCGTGGACGTACAATCCTCAGGCTGTTACCAAAGTGGCGAGCAACGACGGCAGCGCACCGGGTAACAGCAGCGGCGAACGGCTGTCAGCGTTGTTAAAGAAATTGTTTGAAACGCACGTCTCCGGGGATGTTAACGAAGAATTAGTGAAAACTGCAGCGAACGGCGACGCTGCTAAGTGCGAGGAGTGTTTGAAGAGGCCGGAAGCTGACGTGAACGGCGTGTTCGCTGGCCATACAGCCCTGCAAGCTGCAAGTCAAAACGGTCATTTAGAAGTCATCAAGATCCTCCTTCGTTACAAGGCGGATGTTGAAATCGAGGATAAAGACGGTGACAGGGCAGTGCATCATGCGGCTTTTGGAGACGAGCCTGGAGTAATGGCGTTATTAGCTGGTGCTGGGGCTGACTTAAACGCCAGGAATAAGAGGCGACAGACGGCTCTTCATATGGCAGTGAATAAAGGCCACGCGGGTGTTGTGCGTACGTTACTGGAATTAGGATGTCATCCAAGTCTTCAGGTGAGTGCAACTATATTTATATTTACTGCGACTGCTTCATAGGAATTTTCAATGATTCAGGGAAAATTCTATCTGCAGAAATGATAAATGCTTCTGTAAATTGAATGTATTTCAATGCTTCTATCTTTAAAATGTTTATCTTTGCAGAAAAATCCGCTGTTAAGTCTGTATCAGGCAATTTTTTAATCTTATGTACGAAGGACTTAGGATTAGGACGAAGGAGTGTAATCAGAGGATATCAATGATTTCTGTTAGAAATTAGTTGAGGAATCAGTTTTGAATTGGATGTAGGAAGCACTTCAAGCACAATCAAAGGATATCAATGATTTCTATCTATTCTATTTCAATTGAGGAATGAAATAGGTCAATTTAACCTTGAATTTGAGAGAGCAAAATTGTGGAACAATTTTTTACAGTCTGCCATTGATAGGGGAAATATTTACAGCCACAAGCAGTAGATAGATGTACTTAAAAATCTTCGTTACGTGTTAATGCATACTTAAACATTAACTTTAGTTAGCAAAAAGAAAGTAATTTGAATAACTTTTTCCTTTGCAAACAAGTTGTCCGAGGCATGGTTGTCGAGTTATTAACAAACAAGTATAAGTCCATTTACAGCCTATAAATATAAATACACAGGCTGTCCCAGAACTAGTGTTAGGGGAGGAACAGAGATGATTTTAAACAACTTTTTCCTTTGCAAACAAGTTGTCCGAGGCATGATTGTCGAGTTATTAACCCTTTGCACTCGAGGCCTTTTGCGCTCGAGCGAACCAGCAACTCGAGACGATTTCGGCTATATTAGAGAAGAACTTTAGGGTTACTTCAAATCATTTTATACCCAAAAGAACGTATACAAATAATAAAATTTTACCAATTTTTTCATTTTTATTGAATACAACAAAATCTGTTAAATATTACAATTCGCAATTAGTATTCGTTCGTACATTTCTATTAGAAATTTCAATTGAGAAATGAAATAGTTCAATTCAACCTTAAATTTGAGAGAGTATTATAATTGAGAACAATAATAATGATTTATTAGATGCTCTTCAAGTTGTTATTAAACTTAACTGAATTAGTACTATTTTTTATTTAGTATCAGAGTAACTAAAATCGATGCAGTACATAAAATTAGTGTAGGCTAATTAGTGTAGGCGTAAAATTAGGCTAGTGTATAAAAAATTGAATACTTGAACATTTATTGATTTCTGCATGGCAGATAATGAAGAGATTCGATATTGAAAGAATGTATAATAGTTGAAAATCTTATGAAGCATTCAATTATTAATTACTTTTTTTCGGCGTTTTTGCTTAATCTTGTCGAAACCGGAAATTCACCTTTCATTGGGTGAAGCCGGAGTCGCGGGACAGAGTCACACGTACACGCGTGTGAATTAGTGTTAATTCAGCTTTGTTACGCGGGTATCTCCTCATTTGCAGGAGACTTAATTAATTCAGTTATCTGGCTCGAATTCCACCTGCGTTACGAGTGTCGCAGGATTGTGTTTGAGAATACGTGTCGCGCATAATCAAACGCGGCCGCCCTACCCGCCCCTGTCTCGTTTACGTACGTCCGGGGCGTACCGGTGTATGTATTACACGGACGCTCCCTATTTTCCTTCGAAACAATTCGAACCTGAAGACGTCCGGGAACGTTCTCCGCGATAAACAGCACTTACGTGCCCCGCATAAAACCCGCTCTCTATTTTCTTACATTTTTCCCAGATACCGTACTGTCTCTTCATGAAATCTTACCCTATTCTCACAGAAAAACACGTACCCTGGATATGCAACAAGAATTTTAATTAATACATACAAACCTTCAGGTTTATTTGAAGGTTAGCTACACTCTGTCTCTCAGGATTTTTTATCTTAGGNTGGAAAATGGAAAACTACATTTTCTTCATGTTGTATGAGTTTATAATACTTAATTCTAGTATAAGTTCGAAGACTTATGGAGACTTCATTTAAATTTTATTATGTGATATTTTTTTATAATCATATTAAGTCATTTATATGACTCGTGAGTTAACATAAAAAGCTTACTTAAATCGATTTTTGGGGTTGATATTCAAAATGGAAAATGGAAAACTACATTTTCTTCATGTTGTATGAGTTTATAATACTTAATTCTAGCATAAGTTAGGTGATTTATGGAGACTTCATTTAAATTTTATTATGTGATATCTTGTACCGAATCGAACTAAGTCTAATTCCGGAGCAGTCTTGTTGGGATTCAACGAGATTCTGCTTAGAACTAATCTGAAACTTGCTCAGAACTTCCACCCATTTTCGTGTACCCGCCAGCTGAATCTCCATTCCCATGCTACATTTTCGATTCTTGCCTAAATCTAGGCTGCAAACTTGGCTTCCAAGTAACTGATTAATACTTGTTAATAGTATAAAATTTCCTCTATTTATGACTAGAATTATTCCCAATCACATACTTGAAAATAATTTGACTATAAGTTAGTCAGATCTGAAGAATTCTTCAGATTCACTGATTTGCAATTGAATATTCTTAATTATAAGTAATCGTTACGTGTGTTACATACGTTATGCAGATTTCAAGGGTTTCTTATTAAAAATTCTTGAGGAGGCTGGTGCGAGGGTGCAATTATAATAAATTATTGCAAAGCCCTCTGTTCTAACGCTATTTCACAGGTAGGCAAAGTAATTAAGAAAGTTAGGTTATGCGTCCTCTCATTTTCATAATTACTGGCTGGAATGGTATAAATTAACAGTAAACGTAAATCAACACTGCTTTTAAGTGCAGTCGACCATTCAGATATACATATAAAAGACACAGACAAATATGAATATATAATTTACTTCCAGTCTCAATATTATCATCATATTTCGTGTATCATATACAGGATGGGGCAATAACTATTACAACCTCAAATATTTTCTAAACTATAAGTTTTACAAAAACATTTCTTGGAACAAAATTGCACAGTACGAAGGGGGTCGTCCAGTGGTGATAATAGTTTTTCACCAGGTGGAGGTACTTCAGACATTTGAAGGTCACCGACATTTTTTTAAACGGATCGGTATATTTTTGCTTTCGTATCATGATAGAGAATCTTAAAACGAATTCAAAGATCTATAACACAAGGACATTGAAGGTCATATAAAGAAGAAAAAGGCGATAATACTTATAGTTTTTAGAAACTGACATGATATCGAATGGCGATTAGAGAGAATTTTAGACGTTTAAGAAAAGGAGTATGAGAGAACGTAGCCCTCTGCTCCGTGCAAATAATCGACCCGGTAGACTTTGCGATATCACCCATCGAAGAAAACGGTTTGCAATTTCGAAGGTAAGAGCGGGTGCGCCTATATCGTGGCCCCTATTACAAATCCAATACCTAGCGAGCTCGATGCGGCATCTTCCCTCCCTCCCCCCAGTCCTCCTCCTCCTCCTCCTCCTCCTCTCAATCTATGTCGAGATAGCATCCTGGGTGCGATGCTGTTATAAAACATATTCGCTGACAGCGACAATATTCCCCTCCGGTGCAGACTCGACAGTGGGTAGAAA
>NW_017151921.1:10201-10983 GCF_001652005.2 Ceratina calcarata
TCTAATAATTATTGATTATTAATCTCAAACTCAAACACATTTAAACATGATTAATAATTAATACTGAAGATAATGAAACCTAACCTAAATGAAAACTATAATAAAAGCACTCATTAGATTGTATTTATTGTTTAAAAAATTCCTACAGGGAATTGTTAATGTTTGTGTTGGCCCATTTGAAAAATCGAAAGCTATTGGTGGTGGTTATCTTGGAAAATTGAGGCGTACGAACTTATTTTTGCTGCGTCCACTATAAAACAAAATTCAGACGGGGTAATCCTGTTATCGGGTAGAATTTCAAATTGGCTCCGGGGAAAACCTTTATTCCGCGCAAACGACTTTAATACACACAGACAGGCGAGCGTTAGTTATACTGTATAAGCGTCGGGCAGAGTTTTTGTTGCTACAGAATTTAAGTAGAGGTTGGCCCGATACCTACTACTACCTATCCATGCCGCGACGGTAGTTACGTGTGTGCATCCTGAAATAGGGGTATCGTAAAACGGAGTATTATACCGTTAGTTGACTGCGCGTTGATTATTTTTATAGTTATCTACCTACTGGGATGGATCAGTGTTTACCCAAACTTCCAACCACTTGAATATGATTCCACTACTCGTTTCCATATTTTTAGTAATCTTCATTAGAGCGACGCCATTTTTATTCAGAGTAAAAATAATTATTAGTTTAGGCTAGGTTAGGTTATTTTCATTTAGTCTAGGTTTCATTGTTTTCACTAATTATTAATCAGTTTTCATTAATTTCATTATTAATTATGTTTA
>NW_017151921.1:12668-15210 GCF_001652005.2 Ceratina calcarata
TTATTACAATTATTATTGTTAATAACGTTTGTTTTGTTAGAATTAGAATTAGTATTAGCCTGTGTTTTATTAGAATTAGAATTACACGTGTGTTGTATTCAATTATTTCGTTCTCCTTTTAGTCTCGACATTCTGGATGATAGAAATGTTGTAGAAATTTTTATACAGACTATAACAATTTTTCTCTTGAGGAGTAGTTCGCAAACAGGACAATAAAACTGGTTGATAAATGGTAGGAGGCTGCTACGAATCAGACAATACATCGTTCGATAAAGTTTTATACTCCTTCCTGTCTCGGTTTAAAAAATACGAGGAAACTTTTTGGCAAACCCGATACTGTCCCGTTCAAGAGGATATATTCTTCCTCACTTACCCGGCGAGTTAAACTTTATCCCTCTGATTTTACGGTGAAACAAAATTCCGTGCAGCGTATTTTATATTGGAAATGAAGAACAACATGGCGGCACGTCTGTTGGAATTAGTTTCGGTTCATAATAAAAACGTTTCGTAGCTTCAGCGTTGGGTATATTAAAACAAAAATAAAGCTTCTCTTAAGACTTCTGTTTCTCTAGAGTTAACTTAATAAAACCGGAAACTCGCTGTCCAAACATTTCAAACATTGTCTGCTCTGTAGAACATTTGAGCGCGACACTTTATAAAGAATCTGAGGGTACTCGAGATTCCACTTCTGACGCAGATCTGTATAAAGAATGGAGGAGAATACGCGTTCTGGGCGTAATACAAATCGTTCTGTAAAGCAAAGTGTTAAATCTGTTCATGTACCTATTCAAGTATTTATACAAAACGCTCTGTTCAACTCCGTGAGGTATTGGCCAGGCACCAAGCTTCTTTCTAACAGACCTAACGTAACCTGGTCTGAAAGAAGGTACAGTTAGTAACAATGAAACTGAGCCAGCTCGTGTTTGTGTTAGTTTCACCTAGGGGGACGAAATTCAAAACGAGTAATAAGTCTACATCTTATTTTCTTCTTTTTTTATTAGAATTAGTATTAATATTAACGTTTGTTTTATTACAATTAGTATTGTTCTTTGGTTTATTAGAATTAGTATTAGTAATAACATTTGTTTTATTACAATTGGAATTAGAATTAGTAACAGTATTCGTTTTATTAGTATCAGAATTTGAATTAGTAGTAATATTTGTTTTATTAGAANCGAAATATTTATAGGGTCTGCAATATTTGACTAATTTTATGAATCAGAAAAATGCAAGTATCGAAGCTAATCATTGAAATCTGGCTAGTATAGTTTGAAACATTTTTTAGGGGATTGGATTTTGCATGGGAGAGAGGAAAGTATGCAAGAATATGATCCCTTCCTCTATCCCGGTGGAACCGGGGTATTTCCTGCGATCACTTTTCGCTCTACCATGCTTTTATCTCTCATTCCCCGTGGAGAACGCCAACGGCGTCAACGCTGGGCCGATACGAGGAAACTTTTAAAATGAGTTCCCTGGGAGATAATATGGTCTATTAACGATAGACGTCGCGCTGTCAACAAGCGCAGACGACATTTAATAAAGAATATAGACAGAGCTTAATTCAACCGTAAAATATGAGTGCCATCAATAAATAATAATAAGAATAAATATTCCATACTAATTTTGCATTTATCTCACAAATTCATAGAAGCAAATCTACGAACCGTTCGATATTTTCGTACACGTAATAATCAAATTATTTATCTGCGCGGAGTACTATGCNTGAGAGATTAATTGATTTAATTGACTATTTTCATGTTGAAGGCTATTAGTATAAATCATTATTGGTCAGACCTAAGAGATCACTGCATATAATGAGTATTTTTCTGTCTAAGGTCTAATTGAGTATTTTTCTGTCTAAGGCTAGTAGTATAAATCGTCATTGGTCAGACATTACACAAATTAAATACTAAAACCATATAGAATAATGCTAAAGAATATTAAAAGAACGTACCGTACCAGAATAACGAAGAGAATTATCTATGGTCGCAAGTCCATTTGTGAAATGTCCCACCCAGGGTGTCAATGGCCAAAATAATACGCAATAGATCAGATCCCGAGGGCAGAGACGTTGACATGTTTATGGCTGTCAATGCTTCTAACCCGCGAATCATGGAGAACGGAGGCTCCGGTGCTGTTCGATCCGATGTTGATTTATAACGTCGATCTTCGCCTCAAAAACTGAACGTCTGCGAGATTTCCATCGGCCGGATTACGCGAACAGATTACATAACGAAACTGTCGATCGTTCGAACCGCCTCGACGTTTCTACAATCGTAACGCGTTCAACCACCCTCCCCCTCCTGCCACGCACCCCTCCCCGGATATAATATATATTCATGGGGAAAAATATATCATCTTGAAACGTAACGGATCCTGCGGGACCGCGAATTTATGTTCTCTACGTATATTCGCTGAATATTACACATATTTTCTGATACCACCTGTCAACCAATTTCTCACGTTGCTTATTAATAAATAAATACCTAATCAGCTTTTGTCTCCGTGCGTTCAGAATTTATTATAATTAATTGCACTTTGT
>NW_017151921.1:16129-17318 GCF_001652005.2 Ceratina calcarata
ATGCATATATACACGCACACACACACCCACATATATAATTCGATTGTATACTATATTATAATGTGTCATACACCGTTAATGAGATGCATACTGGGCGAAAAAGTGTTCAGTCCCCAGCGAACATCAGCGTCAGCCGAGCGCCGTCCGTACGGACCTGCATACGCCACGAGTGCTCAGCCCGCAAAGGGTTAAGGACAAACTTATGATCTAAAACTCAAGGAAAGGTTCAAAGAAAAGCAATTTCACAAAAAATATTTTTTTATCTTCCTCTTTATTTCAACATTATTTTTTTCCCAACCGACAAGATTCGTTATTCAAGCAATCAAACTTACAACTATCTGGGATAGAAGGAAGAGGTTATAAAAAAAGGATTTCTGAATTGTTTTACAAATGGAAAAAAGAGTCTTAAATTTGATAAATAATCTTTGTTCTAATTTTGATTCCGTGGCTGTAACGGTACGCGTGCGGTGCTGGAAACGGTGCTAGCACGCTGATTAGTGTGTACGTCGGAGGACATAACCAGAGCATCCATGCCTGGGTGAGCACGAATTCCAGTTTGGACACTCGTCCACGTAGCGGTCGCATAATGTTACGTTTATACCTGACATTCATCATTAGCCCCCGCTAATTTATGTTGAACGGGAACGGCCCCGGGCAACGGGCTAATTAATATAAATTGCCGTCGCGAGGATTACAGAACCGGGGTTAGCGTTGGTCTGGCGCCATCACGCGATTCATTGTGTACCTTACGAATCGGCCAAAGCCGATTAAGCTTGCCAAGGTACCAATCACGCCTCTGCCAAATATTCACGTTCTCATAGAACTCGCGTGTAAATCGATTTGCTCATCGAACGTCCATTTTTATTTCTGTTCCTCTCGAAAATCTTGTGTGTAGAAATTCAATTTTTATTTTGAAAAATCAATTCCTGTTTTACTGTTTTATTGGTTTTGTAATGATTGCCAGATTCCTGTATTGGGTTGGAAAGTAATTTCATAAATTTGTTGGGTTATTAAAAACGAAATTACTTTTTAGTAAATGTAGTAGAAAATCATTTTATTTTATAAGTTATGGGGGAGTCAATTCAGTTTCGATTTTATAATTTTCGTTATTTGGAAAATTTCAATTGGAAAATTGTTTTCCTGTGTAAATTATAAATAAAATTAGATGCCATTAAGTTATGTTCACAAA
>NW_017151921.1:19825-20959 GCF_001652005.2 Ceratina calcarata
ACTTTAATTGTAAGATTTAATGAGAATTGGACGATGCTGAGTAAAGGGAATTGTTGTTGGTCCTCAGGACTCGGAAGGTGACACGCCCCTTCACGATGCGATCTCGAAGAAGAGGGACGACATCCTGGCTCTGTTGTTGGACCACGCGGCAGACATCACCCTGACGAACAACAATGGCTTCAACGCGCTCCACTACGCCGCTCTTCGAGGAAACCCAAGGTGAGTACTTATCTCAACGTTCACGAATCCCGACACGCTTTTGTCCGATACATAAATGCTGCACCGGTTCAGTTTAACCAGGAACAGATATAAAGGGTTCCTCTTAAACCTGACAATTAGCAATTGTTGATGATTCGAGGCAGCGCAGTTACGAATTTTATGCAATTTTACAAGAATTTATAGTGTAGACATGATAAGTGTCCTAAGATAGGAAAGCTGAATGGGTGTTTCAGTCTTAAACCCATCACTACCAATTTTTTCTTTTATGGAATTGTTAGGTTTTTGATAATCAATGATAATATACTATTAATTAGAGTTGAAAGTATTTTTGCTTCAATTCCAGTTTTACAATTTTATTGTTATTTGGAAAATTCAATTTGGAAAATCATTTTCCGGTTGAATTTCGAAATAGAACTGGCTACCAGTGATTAAATATCGTCAGAAACTATAATAGAGGGTCGAAAATCCTTCTGGTAGAATTTCGAATGTTTAACTGTAGCGTCTCGACCTTTTGAAACCCACCTCTTTCTGTTCTTGGTTCCATTCTTTGTTTGGCTGTCCTCCTCCTCGTGCCTCGAATTTCTCCCGACCCCGTGGGGGGTGGGTGACGCATGGCCAGCATTTATAGCGCGAGATAGCGCCGCCGGTTCTCGACAGCGCCGGCAGATTTATCCTCCACGGTTATTGGAGTTATACAAAGGATTTTTCCAACTGATCCCATAAAGTATCTGTGCCTGATGCCCTATTATTTACGCCCGCCGCGCCACTCTACCGCGCCGCCGAATACATTTTTCTCGCACGCCTCTTTAAAAACTTATCCTCGCCCAACGCATATTCAATCTTTATTTACTCGACCTAATTTCCTCAGGCTTTCAAATGAAATATTTCCAATTTCCAAAAATTCCACATTTTTTT
>NW_017151921.1:21899-29069 GCF_001652005.2 Ceratina calcarata
CTTCGATGACAATGCGAAATGCTAACCTCCAAAACCGGGTGGGACTGCCGCGTCTCCACGTAGGACGGTCATCGCCGGACCCTAATTCGGTCCTTGCAGAAGGATCCGAGGGAGGGCATGTAAAACGAGGGAAGTTTCGTCGGGAACTCTGTGAACGTAGCTTACAAAGGTAAAGAGGGTACGGGCGAGGGAAGGGGGGATGGCTGGCTGGGTAGAGAAGCAAAGCGGAAGGGAGGCTGCACCGGTAGGGCAGGAAATTACGTCTCCGGACGTCCGTTCGTTCGGCTTCAGAGCCTCTATCTCGCAACACGAGGCTCCTTCGCTGGTCCAAGGAAAAGGGACAAGCCAGGAAGCCTGCAGAATCGCGTACGGGCTTTAAAGACTCGTCTCTGAACGGGAACAAGCGCCGGGTGGGCTACGCTAAGATGGACGATCCTCGCCTCAGCCTAAGATAGCACACAAGTCCAACTTTATCTCACGTCACTCTATTCGATTCACCATTGTTCGATATTACGTCACGTCCATCAGATTCAGGCGCCATTTTCACTGTTTTCATCCTTTTTGTGCTGTTTTGTCTTCTTTAAGGTACATCAGATTCATAACTAGTCAGTTGAACCTAAGCAATCTCTGATGTACCTCAAGGGACTTCAGACCTTGTAAACTATACCTAAAAAATGTGGCACGTTCTATAGTTTTTGGTATACTTCGTTAATAACCCAACTGGTATGTTTTAAGTATGGTTTTTATTGTCATAGCAAATTTGAGATCATGTTTTCGTATCATTTGAGGTTATCAGACATCCAAAGTGAAGTTTCATTCAATTAATTTAACTAACCTAACCTAACCTAAATTATATACAAATTGTCAGATTAGAAAATGGAGTAGAAACGATATTTCCCGAGGTTGTAAACAGAGTCTTAAGCAACGAGGGGCGACCCGATCAGGTTTGAAATCTTTATAAATGGCGGGTCTTTCTGAAAATATCCGAGCAGCCCTGAAATAGCCGTACCTCTGGACAGTTTCAATTTGTGATAGTATCACACGTTCGTCCGCCCTGGCCATTCTCGTTCCTCTCTCACTGGGACAGCAACCCTTTCGCCATCACGAGCCACCTGCTCTTCCGACCGTTTCACCCCTCGTTTAACAAACGACGCCCGATTCGTATCCTCACCCCTGCCCGGTGGCTTCTGCACGTGCAACTTTCCAAAAAGCTTAATTCCACTGTTTCGGCCATCGATTCACCCAGCCAACCCCGACCGACCATCGATTTCTCTCCTTTTCAAATATCCCTAGCCACCCCTCCCCCCAAGTATTCTTGCACAAATCGCAAAGTTTATAACAAAATTCTTCATAGACGTCTATAATTCCTGGATTTGGGAATATTTAAACATTTTTGACGTTGTTTAAATATTTGGGGGTGGGTAACAAGGCATTTGAACGTTATTTGAAGACAGTGGAGAGGCTGATTAGACCGCGACGTCAGGACGGATAAGGTAGCCGTGTGTACCTATCGGGCGGGCGAGCAAAGTAAAATGAGAAAAGACAACAGCAACAAGACAGCGGAACCCGGTCACGGAAGTGTGGATTACAATCAGAGAGAGGCGAAACGAGCGACAGGTCGACTCGCAGGCCCCCAGGCTTGATTGCACCACAAATATTGACGGCGCTGATTCCACCGACCCCGTTTACCCGTCGAAGGTGACGAGCTACGCTAATGAGAGGTTTAAGATGTCACCGAGGCTTCCTTCAGAAATTAGAACCTATCAAAAGATTCGACCCAAGTCGTCTCGGCAAAGGATTTTACGTCTTCCTTGGGAATTAATAGAAGTCGTCAAGCGTCCTTCAATAGAAGTCATCAAAAGTCGTTAATTAGGTAAAATTCTTGAATAGTCGAC
This sequence comes from Ceratina calcarata, assembly GCF_001652005.2. Taxonomy (NCBI): domain Eukaryota; kingdom Metazoa; phylum Arthropoda; class Insecta; order Hymenoptera; family Apidae; genus Ceratina; species Ceratina calcarata. The sequence goes on from NW_017151921.1 coordinate 23,795, forward strand.
ACAGTTTAATATTTAGTAGGTCTTTTGAGAAGCAATAGTCATTTGGTTTAGTGAAATCTTGCAAGACGAATTTGTCCTGATCCAATAGAAGTCATCAAAAGTCGTTAATTTAGTAAAATTCTTGAATAGTCGACACAGTTTAATATTTAGTAGGTCTTTTGAGATGCAATAGTCATTTGGTTTAGTGAAATCTTGAAAGGGAAATTTGTCCTGATCCAATAGAAGTCATCAAAAGTTGTTAATTCAGTAAAATACTTGAACAGTCGATACAGTTAAATGTTTAGTAGGTCTTTTGAGATGCAATAGTCATTTGGTTTAGTTAAATCTTGAAAGGGAAATTTGTCCTGATGCAATAGAAGTCATCAAAAGTTGTTAATTCAGTAAAATACTTGAACAGTCGACACAGTTTAATATTTAGTAGGTCTTTTGAGATGCAATAGTCATTTGGTTTAGTTAAATCTTGAAAGAGGGATTTGTCCTGATTCAATAGAAGTCATCAAAAGTCGTTAATTCAGTAAAATACTTGAACAGTCGATACAGTTAAATGTTTAGTAGGTCTTTTGAGATGCAATAGTCATTTGGTTTAGTTAAATCTTGAAAGAGGGATTTGTCCTGTTGGGAATATTGCCCGGTGGACCCGCATGGCATAATAGACGTTTTTGCCGGCTAATTGTAAGTTCCCGTTCCGGTTAGGTGGCTCGTGGGGGTAAAGGCGGCTCGAGAGTCAGCGTGGTGGAAAAGTAGGAACTGGAAGGGTTCGTTGCAATCAAGCGAACTCTGGGTGTGAGGTAGTGGGATGCTCCTCCGTTTTCTCACGGCTTGCATTATCTTCTCTGGCTGTGTTACCTCTCCAACTTCAGAGCCAAACGAGTTAACGAAGGAGGCGGAAGTCCCTCTTTCTCTCTTCACTCTTTCACCCCTTTCGCTCTCCAGTGCTGCCTCTCTTTCACCCCTAGCTTCTTTTTGTTCCACTCTTTCAGCCGTTGCCTTCTATCCCTCTGCGCTCTTCCTTTTTCTCTTCGTTCTTTCGCCCTCTCTTTCACCCCCCCCCCTCTTCTGTCCGCTCTTCAAGTCTTTCTGTTTCCCTCCTCCGATTCATCTCCTCTCACCCTTTCTGTTTCTTTTCCTATCTCCTTTGGCCCTTCCACGTTCGGCCACGTCTCTTCCCCCTCTCCCCCTCCACGCCTTCGTCCTTTCACCAGGTCCTCTGTATCCGGCTGAAATCACTATTGATCGCCTCTGTAAAATAGCGGTTGAGCTTAGCCGATGTACGGCGTCGGATTATTCCCGGATTTCCTGCCAGCGTGTGCCGCGTTAGGATTGATAAGAATCATGGGAGAAAGGAGGTTTTAAGTTTCAACCGAACGGATAAGTATCCTCCTGGCTTACAGTTACCGTTCCCTGTTTGCTCGACTCGCAGTTGAACTCCTCTCGAGGATTTTCGGCCCTGATAATTATCTTGTATCCGCAGTTCACCTACACTCGCTCCTCCACTCCTAACGATCTTCAGATTTACTAAAATTTGATGCTACGTTCAAACGCTGTTCTGTCATTAATACCAACTGGTTAAAATAGTTACTAGAAATTGTCGGTCTTTAATTTAGAAAATGTTCCCTTCAACTGAAGCTTCAGTGATTAATAAAATTTGTCAAGAGGTCATGTTTTATAAATAAAATTCATCATTGAGGTTAAGATCGTCTGTTTGATATCATCCAATCAAATCATCAAATTAATATTAACCACATTTTTGTTGCTTATTTCTGTCTTCGAGGGACTTTCCCTAGTAACTTTGCTTTACTAGTCATTTAGGTCTTTTTTGTTGCGTTCCTCAATTTTTATTCCGTTTTGCTGACTCTTCCCTATAACACAGAGTATAGGTGCCTACTGTTAACCTATATTTTAGGTTCATTGAGATTAGGATGGTCTGTTTGATATCATCCAATCAAACTATCAAATTGATATCAATCGCATTTTTGTTGCTTATTAAACTCTGATGGTATTCTCCTAGTAACTTTGTTTTTACTAGCCGTTTAGGCCTTTTTAGGTCCATTTTGCTGACTCTTCCCTGTAACACAGAGTATAGGTGCCTGTTGCTGACCTATATTTTACAAGTAAAATCCATCATTGAAGTTAGGATGGTCTATTTGATATCATCAAGTGCATTTGTGGTGCTTATTACACTCTGAGGATCTAGTAACTTCGTTTTTACTAGCCATTAAGGCTTTTTTCGTTATGTTCCTCCATTTTTATTCTGTTTTGCTGACTCTTCCCTATAACACAGAGTATAGATGCCTATCGCTAACCTATAAATTGTAATGATCATTTATAAGATTCAGGAAAGGCTGTTCCTTATCTTTATTTAATTCCAATGACGTTGGAGTTGAAAGAATTTGAAATTCAGCGTTTCCGTTCTACATTCGCTCCTTAATTCAGCAACATAAATTTTTACTGCACGACTCGATGTAATATATGCTGAAACGCCGGGGGAAGCCAATCAGGTTGAAGCGTCAGTGGGAAAAGAGATGATGCAGAACGCGTTGGAGGCAAAAAGGAACTGACCACGTGCGCCAGTTTCAAAGTGCGATCCGGTATCGATAACCCAGTTCTCTTTCGACGATGTCTCCGATTCGCTGAATCGAAACATCCTGATCAGATCTCTCCCTCGGCACGTATACTGTCCATCAAAAGTATCTCAACACTTACTCACTTCTAGTAAAAGGAGTTATGATACTATCAATCAGTTCTAGTTTATTTTATATAGTTTGTTGCCTCAGTTCTGGTCATTTTTTTCGTGCTGGTGAGGTTAAGATTTTAGTTAGCTTCTTTAACACGTTAAGCGCCATGACAGGTTAAGATTTTAGTTAGCTTGTTTAATACGTTAAGCGCCATGACAGTCATTGGGGACTGATTGTGGTTTTCGTTCTGGTCGATTCAGTCACTGACGATATACAATTTCGAATATTATATTGTTTTGTTAATAACTTATTAATAATTTGGAGATTATATTATTTTTTATATAATCTAAACTAACTTAAGTTGTTGTTTGGGGACCCATGTGGTGAAAAATACCTTGAAAATAGAATATGAAAGTCACTTATTGCGGTCCGAATAAAGTTTCCTTTAGTGATAAGTACTGATCCTTGAACGAAAGAGGGCGAGCTAATACCAAAAGCAATAAGCAAGCGAGTGGTTGCGGTCGGCGTGGGGATATTTTCAAGTTATCGTTGTGACCGTCCCTTTTCCCTTCTGTTGACTCGGCTCGCTAAATTAAATTTCCCCTTGCACCCTCCCTGGATCTCCCCCCCCCCTCCGGGAATTATGTAAAAACAGTTTTCTGTCCCTTTGTCGACACCTCGACTCTTTGAATTCTACCCAACGAGAGAGACTCCTTTATTATAAGTTTCTTCCGACGAATCGACAGTGTCCTCACGTATCATAGCTGAAAGTGAAAGATCGAAAATGTTCTAGAACGAATTCTGGAAAATGTCGTCTATGATTTTCTATCTTAAATGTATTCGGAATAAAGTTATTTAAGAGCAACGATTCTATTTGACGATATATCATGCCATTTATGTTTGAACAGAATTTACTACTAGATTTAGCTGTTTATTAACCCTTTCGGTACTACTACCGCCATATTGGCCGCATCCACTAAACATTCCCTGGGTCCTACGCCTGGGTCTCTGCCCATTGATGGCTGGGTCTCTGAATTGATTTATGTCAAAAAATACAATTTATCAGTTCTAACTTAACCTAGTCTAACCTAATCTAACTTGAATTTATAACCTAACATAATCTTTGCCCATTTATTGAAACAAACCTTTGACTTTAAAATTCCCCAAATCAGCAATACTTGCTTTGCAATCAGTCCTAAGATTATGTTAGGATTATAAATCCAAGTTAAGTTAGATTATGTTAGGTTATAAATCCTAGTTAAGTTAGGTTATGTTAAGTTATAAATCCAAGTTAGGGTTAGGTTGGGTTAGAGATCTAGTTCTTTTTCCTATTCAGCAATACTTGCGTTGTAATCAGTGCTAGGATAATGAGAGTATGAGATGCAATTCTCACGTTTCTTTGTGGTGGAGATTAGAAGACCGTGAAAAGTCGATTAGTGGATATTTAAACGACGGAAGTCGCGGGTTCGAACCGATAATATCCGATTGCAGTTCACGCGAGCGGAATGTTTACCCGGTTCTCGACTCGGGGACTCAAAGAAAACTTCATTAGCTTTGAGCCACTCGCGAACTGCAACCCCCTTCGCGCGAATTAGTTTCGAGACACACTCCATTCATCCGACGTCTCGCGGCGAATCAGACCGTGAGCAATCAACCCGGTGAAATCTTGATCGTTCGCCACCCGCAGATTTCATCAATACGTTTTAGTCTATTCACTGTGAGAATCGTCTATCAAGTGGAAAATAGTCGACTCCGATTCTGTCAAGAGCCCCTTTCAACGTTTCCTGGTTTCAAAAGGATATTTACAGTCGATATCAGAAAACCCACTAGTAACTTTTCCACACTCGTATAGTGATTTTATATTTTTTATGTTGGCATTGGTTCTCTAATTTAATTTCCGGATTAAATAATAATTACAATTATAATATTTCATATAACAAAACAATTTTCATTATTTTTTTATTTTGTAAATTCAAAAATGGTCGTTCAGGCTGTCTATGATGAGTTTAGTAATAAAAAATTAGAGCTCAGTATTTTAATCATTTTTATTAGAAACTGATTTAAAGAAATTTATTTTGTTCCGAAAGCTCAGCACTGAATCCGACTAAATTTGATACATTTTTATTTTCGCACCGTATAACCTCTCTGTGGACTCTGTTCTGTAATTACGAAGCAGCCATGGCACAGGTGGGTGCTTCGGAGCTTTCGGTGTCAGCGATTCGCGCTTACGATGTTGTTGTCCGTTGGAAATAACAGGCGAATTTCAGCTGGTGAATGGGAAAAACCGATTGTTCAATGGCGTGCGAAACCCGGCAGGCTGTCCACGGCGACGGGAAAAAGGAAACGATTATCGTGAATCACTCTTTTGTTTCACCCGGGGCACCGTTTTGGCCAATTTTCCTGTTATTAACTACAATTTAGTTAACAACAATTTCACTCACACCTCCTTCACGTCAATTATGTAAAAATATAATGTGTGTTCTTGCGCATCCATTTTAACAACTAATCACGGACGCTTATAATCGTTGGCCATTTTGGATTTCTAACCAATCACGCTTCGTATTAAAATAAAACGATTTTTCTCATAAATAGTCATAAAA
>NW_017151921.1:29221-29912 GCF_001652005.2 Ceratina calcarata
ATATATAATTGACAATATTGGTTTACAACGATTCCATTGTTGCAACGTTTCCTAGTGGAGAATACAGAATGGAATAATAAAGGTTACTAGCATGTAGAAGTGGAGAACGATCAGCTCCCTCCCGTGGCAAGAGCCACTAAAATTAGTTAGCGTTTTCTTTGTTACAACGCTCGGACAATAACCCGTTACTCACCCGTGATGGCGCAATTATTACGTCGACTGCTCCTATACCACTGCTAGGTATAAACACGAATCGCATTGTAAATTCCATCTCTGCTATGGCTACTTCCTTCCTAGCTTGTTCAATATTATACCTACCCGTTTCGGTATTGATAGTTGACCGACATAACTTGCCAAATTAATCACGCTTTATGAGATCAATAAAGGGTTTTCGCCTTTCTCTATGGGGGGACTTTATTATGAAAGCACCGAAACGGTCCATTAACTGATTTATGTACCGATCAAAATTTGTACTAGAGCCTTTGCTGATTCAGTACCTTGTTCATAGTTGATGGGAAATGTTCATACAGTAGTTTAGGTGCTTTTATGTGTTGGCTAGTTCATATTAATCGGTTGCAGGTTTTTAGGAGAAATAAATTCATTATAGATATCAGTGTATTTAACACTAGATTGCCCAAGGAAGCCATTTTGACTGGTTTTGGGCAAATGTACAAATAATAATGCATTAATT
>NW_017151921.1:30007-30371 GCF_001652005.2 Ceratina calcarata
TTTGTTAGTAGTCAGTTAGTAGTAATTGGTTTCATGCATCTGACTATTTAATATACTTGGACTGCAGCTTTTTATGCAAGGTGCCTAAATATTATTATTTCTTTGTATTAAATTTGATACACAGCCTAACTCAACGATAACACGAGAGCAATGATAATAGTGGTAGGCAAACCGGAAACCAATTTATTCTGGCAAGCGGTATCACGCTCTAACCTAACAATAACATTGCAATAATAATAACGTACGATGAACAATTTCACTCTTGAATGTAGCTGCGGTTGGAAGAGTGAACTATAATAACTCTCTACAAAAATCAACTGTATGTATTATAAAAATCGACTATATATGTTATAAACGTTAACGT
>NW_017151921.1:31747-33927 GCF_001652005.2 Ceratina calcarata
TTGTATACTACATATGTGCGAACAACTCATGAATTCTGCTTCAAAACACGTGAAGAAGATGTACTTTATTGGATTATGGGGATGAAAGAAACTAAAAGTTTTATATTTTGAATAATATTTTATTCTTAACTTGGCTTGGAAGGACGTCTATGCTCGCCAGCTAACGCACTCGAAGTGAGACCAACAGACAAGGGTCTACCTCCCCTTAAAACTGTTTCGGGCCTTATCTCAGAAAGCAGACCCTTTATGAGAATAGTATTATATATGACCAAGACATTTAGAATTGCCTTGTGAAAGACATTCGACAGAGTACTAAGAGAGACTACATCTTCTTATAAATGTCGATTCATTTTTGTTATTTAAGTCGTGTAAATAATTCAACACTGAATTATTTGTTATACTAAATTGTGTGAAGCGTTTCTCCGTTTAATCGCCTGTTTGTTTAATTGTTTGATCTGAACTGCAATTAATATTTTCTGGTTCACGGGGGCAAAGGGTGTCGTCGGTTGCTCGTTGGGACGGTAGTCGGCAGCCAGTTTGCCGTATCTCGCGCGGCTTAATTATGTTAGCCGCAGCAGGTCGGAGATTGCTTTGATCTCTCGGCCGCGCTGGCCGCGTTCTCATTGTGACTCGAACGGACAGAAGATCCGTCGGACACAGACACCTCCCGCCCGATACTGTTTTGTTTTGTTTAGGACCGCAGTCGCGTACGTAGAAACTAGACAATCCCCCCAGGAGTTTCCAGGCTGATTAAAATTTCGTTAGCGCGCGTGTCAACCACTGATTTCGCCCTTTGTCAACGCCCCAGGCTAACAGTCTTGGTGTCAGTAACCTCCATCCATCGATTTTTCTAATAAATACCAGTCATACCAACTTTAAATTCTGTTAGTCTGAGTTTATTAACCAGTTAAGTGTGTTTGACGACTATATCCGTCATGGAAGAATGGCAGAATTTTTTTATCCGTGAATAAATTCATTCATTTTCTAAAATAAAGTCGTCTTTTTAACCCAATATTTCAACGGCGCCACTTACTCTGTGTTTGACGACTATATCCGTCATCGCTTGATTATCGCGACACACACTGGGGCGCACTTTGCAAAATGATCGACACAGTTAACTGGTTAAACGATAAGTTAGGTTAAGTTAGGTTACTCTGAACAAATGTGATACAAAATGTATGGTCGATTATAAGCAAGTTTAAACAAGAAGGGGTTAGGTTAGGTTTGGTTAGGCCTAAAATCGACCACACGACGATTTGGAAACAGTCTGGTTTTTGGTACTTAGATACCCATATGGTGGCAACATTTTTCAATAGCATTGCCATCAGCCATTTTTGCAACTCCGTGGAATTCCCCGCACGAGCGGGAAGTTCCGGGCGATTGGTATTCCTGGCAGTTTCACGGGAGCGCAAGAACAGCGAAGAAAAAGAAGAATCGAAATCAGGCGATGGGATGGGGTCGGGCTCGAGTGACGAGGGTGTTGACCGGGGCGTTGGGACGGGGGATAGGAATTCGCAGATAAACGCGAGTCGTTCCGATCGACGGTCGTAAACTTTCGAGTAGTTGTCGGAATAATTAGCCTGACTCTTTCGCCGGGGCTGCCACGAACGGGGCTCGGGCTGCGTCAAAGGATTAAGGGGTTTCGACGTTGTCAATTACGTTCCGGACAGGAATAATCAGGCTCAGCTATTTAATTTGCTTCCGCATCTAATTGGTTATTTCATTCGACTCTTCCATCGCAAGTAGGCGACATACAATTTCTGAAAATCATGCCATCTATTGGAGATTTCTTACGTTCTATTCTCCCTCGTCTTATGAAACGCACTATACTTAGAATTATACCTTTTATTCCATTTAACTCAACCGTTGAGTGCTTACATTGTAATTATATTACATGAAAACTCAATACATTGTGTAACAGAAAAACATTCTCGAACCTAACCTAACTTAACTCAAGTATTAGTCATATTAGACTCATGGAAGGATGAATAGATTCACATTTTTCTAATACATTACGTAATAGAAGAACAATTTTGAACCTAAACTAACTCAATCCACATATTGCGGCTCCTTCCGCCTAGGGACCACCATTGAGGGGCCCACATGAGTCGTCCCCACCTCACAAACAGTAAAAACAGTAACCTAACTCAAGCACAAGTCTTATTAGACTGATGAAAGAA
>NW_017151921.1:34438-38829 GCF_001652005.2 Ceratina calcarata
ATAGTAATCTTCTTTAACATAAAAGAAACACAAATGAATGGCAATAAGCCTAATCATGACAGATGACACAAAATGGCCGATCAGATCATCTATAATACTTTCTATTATCAACATTTAAACATTCTAATCTCCTTGTGAGACACTCTGTACATAAAAACATCTTATTTTCATTTCACTTATTTAAATCTTTTATAAAATCCCAAAGCTTGTGTGGCTAATCGTTGGAAGGATTCAGGGGCTAGAAAACGTATCTTCAGTACAAGGATTTGACTTTGGGATTAAACCCGGTGGCGCATTCGCCGGCTCGTAAATTGCGCCAAAGAATTCGATATTAACGGTAGTAGGTAGGATGCCCGGGGATGGGACAGGATAGAAACCGGGACAGGGTGGCTCGGGTAGTTTCGGTAGCCAGGGACGCCGGGGGAGGTGAGGTTGGTACCTCAGGAGCAGCAGCGGCCTCGCATTAAACGGGGCTAGGTATTAACGCTACGTTCACCTCAGACGCCGACTCAACTGACAAAGCTCGCTTACCCAGCCTGCCGAGCTCGAGGTATTCCTGCCGACGGATCGGCACCCGTTTTCATCCACGATAGTTAAGTGCCTGCTTCGACGTTAGAACAGCTTATTAAATGTCTAGGGAATTAATTAGTACATTATTTTTCACTAGATGAAGATTATTGAAATTTGTAGTGAAACTGTAGGAGAATATATTTTCAAACTGAGAAATTAATTACTTTCATCTGAAGTGATTAACAAAATTACCACTTTTTGGGCCTAAGGACCCAGAATCCTTTCCTTAATAGATTAGACGAAGTATATAAATGGAGAGAAGCAGTTCAAATATAAAATGTCTTCTCAAATTGAGGAATTTGTTACTTCCATTTTATGTAATTAAGGAGATTACCATTTTTTGGGCCTAAGGACCCAAAATCCCTACTGTAATGAATTAGATGAAGTATATAAATGGAGAAAAGCAGTTAAAATATAAAATGTCTTCTCAAATTGAGGAATTTGTTACTTCCATTTTATGTAATTAAGGAGATTACAATTTTTTGGACCTAAGAACCCAAAATCCCTACTTTAATGAATTAGATGAAGTATATAAACGGAGAAAAGTAGTTTCCCGAATGGATTATTGAAATTTTCATTATCGTCGAAGATCGCGTTTCCGTTCGCATGAAATATCGACGGGCGGCATTGAGCCGGAAGTAGTTCGCATATATTCGCCGTGGCTACAATTTCGCCGGATGATCGTAAGAAGTGACGTCAGCGTTCATCAAATCTTTCAAAGGTTTCGTGGGTAGGGCCGCGGAGGTTTCCGGGTCGTTGGATCGCTAAGCCGAATTCCAGCTCCTTCAACCCTTCGGCCTTCGCCATTTCGCTCGTTCCATATCTCCTTTATCCTCTTTGGTTTTTCCTGCGGGCCACCCTTTTTCCCCGGTCCCCTCTTCGCCCCCCTACCCCCTCTCCGTCGTTTCCTCGGAAATTGGATAGTTGCTTCCAATTCCGCGAGGAACCGCGAAAGGGAAGACCAGCATTCCTTTGTTTCTTTCACTTTGTCTTCGCTACTCCACCCCCCTCCCGCCTCCTCCTCCGTCGAAACTTTCGAACTTTCTCCCGGGCTAAACTTTCTTTCGTATCAAACCCACCGAAAGAGATATTTTTTTGTAACCCTGACTGTATTTCCTATTTGTTCGGAAATGTAGTGTTTAAACATGGCGGACATAGTCAGATTTGTTACGTGGTATTTTATTTGGTGTTTGGTATTTTACGTGGTATTTTTACGTGGTATTTTATTATAATTTAACGGATAGTCAAAGAGAAGCGTTGAGAGGTTAATTTTGTATAAAAATCGTGTCTATAATTCGAGCGAACGTATATTCGAGGGGTGAAGCAATTATGAAGTGCTTGGAAAATGGTCGTTCGTTTGATTCAATCAGCGATCGTTGATGCACGGCCATTAATTTCTACTTGCCGGTAATAACCGAAACGGCGAACAATCGTGGCCATCAGCACCGGCCCAGATCCACTATTCGCAACGATGAAACGCGATCAATCAACCCAGATACAAGTTCAGCACAGTGGGGTTTAACGAACCCACACCGTCTCATAACGAGTCCGAATCGATGAAGCAACGAGAATCAATTAAAACAAAAAAAAGAACAACAAAAAACGATTAAAAACTGCAACGATTTATGGTGGGCGCAATAGTAATCGCCTGATTTTTTATACGATACGTCGCATTTTTATATATTATATAATACATATACATATATATAATATATATGATAAAGTGCAAAGTGAGCCATGGTTTTTGAATTATTAACGACAAACAGCGACCAATGAGAGCACGCGTAGGGTCCGCGTCTAGTCACGGTTAGGTCAGCTCGAGTCGTGACGTTCGGCCATTGGTCAGCGAAGCTCTACACGCGCTCTCATTGGTCAACTGTTTTTTTGTTAATAATTCAAAAACCATGCCTCACTTTGCATTTTGGTAATATACATAATACATACATACAATAATTATATATACAATATATAATATAATTATATTTTAATACATTGAAATACAAGACTAAATTCAACCATAATTGAATAGATTTTTATGTACTATTTAGTATACATAAAACTGAAGTAACAAACCAGAGAACAAATTCTATATACTTTCAATTGAATTAGGGTTGAAACAAAGCTAATGGAACCAGTGAATCGAGGAATGGTAAGAGTTGACCGTTTCCATCAGTATTCAAGGTATCAAATGAAACTTGTGGGCACCGTGGATTTCCGGTTTCAATATCGTTGCGGAACGTCGTCGTCTAGAGGAGCTGCGATCGGGATCATTTACTATGGTAATACTAGCTGCAATATTGCCGGAATATTAGTTCGGCAAAGATTTATTACCGTGGAAAAGCAATATCGGGGAGAATTCTCTCTTTGAGATAACCCCGAAAGAATTGTCTCCCGCCTGCGTTACATTCCAGGTTATTAAAATCATACCTCCTGCTGACCGAGCGCTACGAATCATTCTTCACCCGGTATTTCTACCCCACAGAGCTCCCTCAATTTATTCCTCCACATTATATTTCAACCAGAAATAATTAAAATTGTGGAATAATAATTTCCTCCAATCTACGATCTCGTCTAAGAAAATTTCTACTGATCAATAAATTAACCCTTTCGCTGCTGCGGGCCACTATAGTGGCCCGCCAAAAGATGCCACTGAAGTACTACGGGCCACTATAGTGACCTTCCATAAGATTCCACTGAGGTACTACGGGCTACTATAGTGGCCTTCCATAAGATGCCACTGAGGTACTACGGGCCACTATAGTGGCGTGCAATTGTAACATGGCTGTATATGAAATTTTTGCGTCTAACGACTTGGCTGGAATCATTAACCCTTTCGCTACTACGGGCTACTATAGTGGCCTTCCATAAGATGCCACTGAGGTACTACGGGCCACTATAGTGGCGTGCAATTGTAACATGGCTGTATATGAAATTTTTGCGTCTAACGACTTGGCTGGAATCATTAACCCTTTCGCTACTACGGGCTACTATAGTGGCCTTCCATAAGATGCCACTGAGGTACTACGGGCCACTATAGTGGCGTGCAATTGTAACATGGCTGTATATGAAATTTTTGCGTCTAACGACTTGGCTGGAATCATTAACCCTTTCGCTACTACGGGCTACTATAGTGGCCTTCCATAAGATGCCACTGAGGTACTACGGGCCACTATAGTGGCGTGCAATTGTAACATGGCTGTATATGAAATTTTTGCGTCTAACGACTTGGCTGGAATCATTAACCCTTTCGCTACTACGGGCTACTATAGTGGCCTTCCATAAGATGCCACTGAGGTACTACGGGCCACTATAGTGGCGTGCAGTGATGTCGCGACGATCGTAGCGAAAGGGTTAATCTACGTGCATCGAATTTTTCTATAATCATTTGTGCAAATATATTTAGAACGTGAAAAGATTTTTGTCGCTGGCATAATGAGAATGTAAATTCGCTTAAGGAACTGTCTGATCGAATTCATAGGAATTCCCCGAGCGTCCCGTTGTTATCGCGGGCTGCGGAGGGGTGGGGGGCGACGGGAGTGGGAAACCGGTGGCAAAGGAATAAAAGACGTTGGAAAGTTTCGAAAGTTGAAAAATCTGAGACGGACGATCTCGACTAACCGCGGTAAATCTCCGGGCACGTAGCTCCGCTTTTCAACCCCCGAGAAGAATATGTCTCGCTCCAGCTTCTCCTTTTCTTAATAAATTCCGCGGAACGCCCGGTTAAACTAATTACGGTAGCCGCCGCGGAATTTTAAAATCATTCGAAACTCGTGCGGAACGCGTGAAAACCCCAACCCCTCCCTTGGGAACCGTTAATGCAC
>NW_017151921.1:43255-53811 GCF_001652005.2 Ceratina calcarata
GCACAATCCTCCATGTTTGAAAATCTAATGAATAGACTCGATGCACTTCGAAAAAAATTCATAATTCCCCATATAAATATAAATTCCCTATATAAATTCCCTAGCAATTATTTTTTAATGTTACTAGAATCCATCTTAGCTAATTTTCTGATTTTCTCTCGTTAATTTACGAACGAAAATCAGGTGGCTGAGTCGTTATTGGGACAAGGCAGATAATTGCGTGGCTGGTGTAGCTTCTTGACTCTAAACGGATCGGTTTCCTTGCCGGCGGCGGTGGTGCCGGGACCTCTCTTCTTAAGATACGTTAAGTACCCGGTTAAATCCTCGTGATCTTAAATTTAAGTACTGCGCCCGGGAGTTGTTAAGCCGCGCTTTATAGGATCCTAGCAAGCTTCACGGGGTGCGACGCTAGGCTGCGTTTATCGTTTCTGGTGTTCCCCTCGATCCGGGCGCCGGGACGTAATCTCGTGAAAGTATCACTTGGACACTACAATTTCACAATCACCGGCTAATGCTCAAAGACTCGCCCGATCCCTCATTAAAACTAACCTAACCTTACTTTTTTCTATTCATGAAAATTGTACCATTTTTTATTTAGTCCATTTTTAAGGTGCTATCGTTGATCCTATTAGAATATGTTGCATAATAGAACGAGATCTTTTATGGTACCTAACCTAGCCTAACCTAATCTCACTTTTCCCTATTGATGAAAATTGTGCACTTTGAATATAGTCAATGTTTAAAGTAGACTTCGATGCTATCATTGATCCTATTAGGTTTTGTTGCATAATAGAGATCTTTTATCGAACCTAACTTAATCTGACTTTTCCCTATTGGTGAAAATTGTGCACTTTGAATATAGTCAATGTTTAAAGTAGACTTCGATGCTATCGTTGATCCTATTAGATTATGTTGCATAATAGAGATCTTTTATCGAACCTAACTTAATCTGACTTTTCCCTATTGATGAAAATTGTGCACTTTGAATATAGTCAATGTTTAAAGTAGACTTCGATGCTATCGTTGATCCTGTTAGGTTATGTTGCAGGTATACTGCGGTATAATTTGCGGTCTTTGGTGAAATTCACCGAACTGATAATAATTATGCGGATTTTTGCAAATGGCGATGTTTAAAAATTGATAAAACTAAAGTTATGGACAGAATGTGTGTCACGAGAGGAGATTGTGTACACACAATTACTTTAGATCGGTTTATTTTAGAAGCATAGTTATTGTCGATGCTCTCGAAAGATAATAGTTAAAGTAGCTAGATAACTGGATGACGTTGCTGCAATTTAACAATCGCGTGTTGGCCCAAGTCTCAAGTGCTTAATTATAAGATGAACAGATTAGACAAGCCAATTTCTTCTTTTAGTTACATTTTACATTCTTCAGATTCGTTGCATACTTCACGTCTTACGAACGCATAAAAATCGTTCGGGTGTTCTAGGGGAAAAGCGCAGCGCGCAGTATGAAACTGTTTAGCATCAGACATGAATAATGATTGAAATTCGAAACTTTCCGTATTGAAGTTTGAAGCGAATGGTGGACGCATGCGTTTTCCGTCGAGTTCCCCTAAGCGTCCGAGAGCGCGAAATGCAAAATGGCTCGTTTTATCAAAAGCGAAATTCGCCGGAGACTGAAATTTGTCCAACGTAGCGGAAGCCCCGGATTACGGGAGAGGACTTCCGTCTCTCTCGTCCCGTGCTTCCTTCCTCGCGTTTCCATAACCGTTTCCTCTTACTCCCTCCCCTGTCTCCTCCCGCTCCTTTACTTCCCGTCACCTCCTTACCTTACCTGAAAAAGGGTAACAAAGTGTTAAAGTTTTAATCCGGGAAAGAACGAGCTGCGTGAGAAGCCGAGGGGGGACGACAAAGAGAGAAAAAGAGAGAGAGAGAGAGGGGGGGAAGGGGAGATAGAGTGACGATGAAAGGAATAAAAGAAGGACGCGAGAGTTGGAGTGGGGTGGAAAAGTCTTTGTAATCGCTGTTTTCTACTTTTTCTAAGAGTTCAGAGCTGCTCTGGGGAGGCTAGATTCTAGAGGGCGGATGGGGAAGGGGGCGATGGGGGAGGCGTAGGAACGAGCACCAGGCCAGGGTGGTTCAGGGGTAATGGTAAGGGTAGATGGCTGTGCTTGAACAGGGATTTACGGAATTTATCACTTGAATTCCCTGTAAAGGATTAACAGACATTCCCTAGCTGTCCTATATACACTCCACTGGGTTACATCTTCGGATCCTAACCACAAAAATTTTTGCACTTCGATACAATAAAAAAATCTTAACCCTCTAAATGGTTTTCACAATCATTTAATTTATGGTTTAATGTATATAACTTATGGCTGTGCTTCAAGAGAGATTTATGCAATTTATTACTAGCATTTTCAGTAAACGAAATTCCCTAGCTATCTCATATTCACTGCACTGGGTTACATTTTGCAACAACAGGAACTTAGCCTAACTATGAAAGTTCTTAATTAATATACACGTGTATAATTGATAGGTGTGGTTGAAGAGAGGCTTATGGAATAACAGACCATCGTTATTCTTCATCTATCAATTTACAGGTTATCTTAAAATGATAGAAAAATGAGCCAGCGAGTAGGAATTATGATTAGCAATTAGGACATCGACTATAGTTGAGAACAAAAATGTCCTAACCTCTGAGAGCTCCACAAAATCATTGAACTTCATAATAATAATCATAATAATAATAGTATAATTGTTTTACATGATAATCGTTAGGAAGTTAGGGTATTCACCTACGAATATAGTGAAATTGGCCTAACTGGGTGTTGGCGATTCGATCGGGGCACATCTTCGACCTGGTTTCCGAGGCGTGCACGTTCGCTCGCGAGTATCGTGCAGGCTCGTTATCGTCTACCTAATTTCAGAGTTAATTTAAGGCGCGACGATACGGCGAGGCCGGGGTTGGGTGGGCGTTCGGCAGATGGGGTAGGGCGGTAGGGGACTGGGGGTGCCGCGCGCGCGAGTTACTTGATATTCGCAATAAGGGAATGCCTTCCAACTATTCGTGGACTGTTTCGTATGCGGCCCTGGTTACGAAGGTAACCTAAGTACAGTTGCCTAACTTATATTGAAGATGTTTGGAAGCTTTCGAGTCTGAATTGCCGTGCCGCGCACGATGCGCTCGTCGCCGCCACCAACACAAACTCCACGTCGACCTACGAACACGTACGTACCACGACCACGCAAACCGAGACCCTGCGTGCTCCAGTCGCCCCCTTCTGTAAAACCAGCAGAATTAAAAAAACAACCAAACGAAACAGACTTTTTGCGTTCGATATTTTATTAAATAATTGACGCACGTCTTAGAGGTTAGAAAAGAGATATTGCTTCTATAAAATTGAGAGGAATCGGTATATTTTTACGGTCGATAAACTCGCGGAGATTTAACGATTCACGGTCGATTAAGTATTCCTGGTTCCCTACGTGTTCGGCTTCCTGTGCATCTGAGAGATAAGCCGCGTGGGATGTTGTTATTACACTTTTCCTTTGCCGGGTATAACCGAATCAGGACGATCACTTTATTGGGGCGCATAACGTCCCTGGCAGCCTCGCAATAACTGCATACCACCAATCGGTAACGGCTTATTAATGCTAATCCGATTACTCGTCTAGCAACGATATTACGTCGATGGAGAACTTTGCTAATTATATCAGACATATTAAAATCTGTTTTTAGACTGTCTTCAATACTTCTCCATTCAAAACCCATTTTTACACGTGATCCATTATTGGTTAACAAATTATGGTCACCTATAGCTATAAAACTGACTCTAATACTAGCCATGCTGAGAGTTGGCACCACTGTTAATGGCGGAATTGGCTATGTTCAAGAATAACAAAATCGAGAGTCTTCGCAGAAAGGCGAAACACTAACGCCATTTAGATATAAAAAAATATGGCTACGCGATGGCCAGTATTTGGCCATAATTTCTTAGCCAGTATGTTGTATCTAATTACTAGCCATTTACTGGTTAAATAAATATAATTTACAATATTCTTTATGTATCACAAATTAGGGTGTCTTAGCCTTATCAATATTATAACAAGTGCCGTACAGTTCTTTTCATATTCTCATTTGTTTAATCTCTATTTCGGTTTTCTATCAATTGCCACGCCATCTATAGCCTTATAAACGCCATCTATAGCCAAAAAACGCCATATATACGCCTTAAAGAATGGAAACCTACATAAGGTCTACTGCATCGCTATCTATTAACCAAAAATGTGTAACCCCATGGCGTCTAGTAATATTATTCGTTTACTAGTGAGAAAATGGCGTTGCCTCAAAATATTTATACTCGGATTATAATAAGGGAGGTAATACTGAACTTTGACGAGTGTAAGAAACCTGAGAGGTCGACATGAACTTTTAAGAGGGGCGAATAAAACGGGGTAATGAAAGGTGTAGATCGGCGGGGCGAAGAAAGGGTTTGGCCCCCGCGCGGCGATTAATCACCCCGGAAATGGACAGAAACGGTAGTCCCGTGGAAGCTTTTAGCCACGGCTTTGATACGGCACACCAGAAATCCCAGTTACCCAACACGTTAATATTTTACAGTTACCCGGCTATCATAGTTCCTCCTAAAGCCCCAGTCGCGAAATTATTGCGCGGCGCGAAAGTCCCGCACGCGCTATTATCCCCGTCGCCAATCTCAAATCTAGTTACCACTACTAAGCAACGAAAACACTGTTTGGAACTAGAAACTTGTTTCTTATGTTTTAATGGAGGACAGTTTTGTACCGAAGTGAATTTCTGATCCTGGTTTGCCGTTGGACAATTCGGTGCCAGTCTGTTGTCGTTCTAATGCGTATTTACCGAGCCGTGTAAATGTGACTAATATGGCTGCAGGGTTAATTAGATGCAGCAACTTACACCGTGTAAATGAAGGCCTCTCTAAGTGTGGGAGAAGTAAAACTAAAATTAGGAATAGAAAAGTCAGATTTATTACAATGGTAAATCGTAAAATGATTCACATAGGGACATGATTGCAAGGTTAATTGGATGTATTGAGTTAGGTTAGGTGCCTCATTGGGAAGAATTAGGTTAGGTTAGATTAGATTAGGTCGTATAAAAGTAGGTTTGATTCTTGCTCTAATAGAGTTCATTCTTTAATAAGTGAAATTAAAATAATTAAAAGGTTAAATAAATGTAATATACAGGTTGGTTGTTTTAAGTAAGGTCCATTTTCATACGACCTAACCTAACCTAAGTCGAGACATNAAAAGTTCGCCATTTGGACGGTGGAATGGTCGGATTTTATCAGTACCCATAAAATGCCATATAATCATACTTAACTCGTTAAATATCGAAGTTAGAAGAAAAAAACAATATATATACATTCTTGTTATATTTTATATAGAAACAATGTATATATTTTGCGTATCACTTTTCTTCAAACTGAAGTTAGGCGTGTTGAACTGTGTGAAGAATCTGTGTATCCCTTCAGCGTATTAAAAATCGTGCGAGTGATTAATTAATCCATTATTATCGCTGTGATTACACCGAGCGAAGGGCCGGCGTCAAAGGTCAACAATGCGGTGGGTCGGAGGGATCGGCGAGGGTCGACAAAGGCCTTTGTCAACCTGCCACGGGCGCGGTTCGACGATAGTTTTTATTGGTGGCCGGTTGTAAAAGGGTGAAAAATTGCGGCTGTTTCCGGCCGTTTGACCAAGATATCCGGGCGCGTCGTGCGCCGGCCAAGAATGTTTGACAGGCCACAGAGAGCAATGAAAGGACCCTCGGCTGCTGCCTTTTCCTTCCCGCGCCCTGGCCAACCGATAAATATGTACTTTCGCGTGATAAACGAACAGGCTGGACGTGAATGGACCTCCTGGCTTCAAAGCCATTTCTCCACGGAATATCGACAGGAAAATACGATTTTCTAAAAAGGCTGCAGAATTGTTTTCGAAATAAAATAATGGCGGATGGCAACACTGCATAAAATCGAATGAAATTTCAACGATTCGAATAAATTTCGATGAACAATTTCAATTTAATATGAAATAGAGGTCAATTTGTTGAGTTCGAAGGTCAAACAGGGTTGCCACAATTTTTAGGGAACAAAAAACTGTTGGGCGAATTTTGTGGTGACATTCCCATGTACACTTATGGCTACTGCCACTACGGGGTCCACAGGCATTGTCCCACGGCTCACATATGATCAATTCCAACAAATAGTATAGAAATTTCGATAAAGAATTTCAGTTTAATAAGAAACAGAGGNTATCAAATTAATTAAGGAATGCATGAAATCTGATATAGCGACTGGCTAATCGTAATTCCAGGGCGGCCATTTTGCAAATAATTTCATATCAACCCCAGCACCCATTTTGTTTATTCTTCAACTTGTTTTATGTTCGATGCCTTGCGAAATCTTCGTCAATTGTACTGAATCGATGTACTTAACGACAATCGTAGGTTCTGTTCGTGAATTAGTTGAACAATTAAACGTTAGGGGCGTTGGAGTATTCGAAATGAATTTCTGGCTGAGCTGTAAAAGGTGTCGTATTACGTATTTCTATGTAAATCAGCTGGTTTGTTCCGGGCGGGCCATTCCGAAGGTAATTCCAACGATCAAATTGTCCGGACTCGTAATTGCGCGAATCCAAACTCGTTAACTGTGTACACATGCCGATGCTGGGGTATGTTCGTTAAAATGTTGCAACGGCCATCTGATGAAACACGGTTATTTCTTTTTCACCTGGCGAACCAACGATTTATCGCCGCGCGCAGCTGCCACGCGCCGATTCCACGTCGCCTAATTAGGAATTCTCATAATAATCCGATGTTCCACCAGCCACTGCTTCTACTTATGCAATCATGCTCATTGCTTATCAATATATACATGTATATATGTATATGAATTTATATATATATAAACACACACATATAATATATATATACCAGATTCCATGCTTCATGTTCAGATTTCATTAATTATGTAATGCATTTTGTACACACACACACACACCAGATTTCATGCTTTCATTAATTATGTAATTAATTTTGTCTGGGGGGGAGGTAAAAAATACTATTCTTGTTTAACTTGAATTTATATTTATTTGGAAGACATCGAAGACAAAAGAAGTTAAAGACTAAAGAAAAGGGAGGGAGACAGAAAATTCAGGAAAAATGATTAATAAAAATATTTCATAAATATTTTTTAATCATGAGAAACGAAATAATATTTTATTCAAAGAATTTTCGCAGGTATCGAATATTGTCAGAGTTTTCATTGGTAATTTTCACATGAATAAACGAAAGGGTGTCGGGATATAGAAATATTCCTTTCGTTGCCGGTAGTAGTAGATGGCGCGAAATATCGACAGGCCAGACGGCTCAATTCGGGAAAAATCAGCCACAGCGACAGCAGCCCGGAAGCTGACGGTTTGAAACGCGGCCGTCCGTTCGACCGATAATCGTCGTCACGGTCGCGCAATAATTGCCGAATTGGCGTTAATCGAACGGTGTTTACCGGCCCGCGGGGGTGTCCCCGTGTGTGAGTCGTCTCTACTCTACCGAATCCCCTGCTCTCAAAAACCTGATCCCTATAATCCGAAAATAAATTGCGGATTCCACTGCCTCATTTTTGCAAAAGCTTTTTCAAGGGAGATCTAATTTGGTCGCATGGAAATTTCATAATCGATGCGGTGAAAATATGCGGTCTAGTAATAAATCATAGAATAAAAGTTGAGCTCCTTGTTGTGGTATTTTGGAGAATTTAGTAGAGGAAAATATAAAGAATATTTTTAATATTGTTATTTATTTTAGTATTTTATAAATTGGGAAACTGTACTTTTTTAAATAAACAATTTTACTTATTAATTACTGACGAAAAACAGTTGACCAATGAGAGCCCGCGATGGGCCGCGCTGACCAATGGCCGAGCGCCATGATCCGAGCCCCACTTTTGTGGCTGATTTTCCCGTAAGTCCAACGGTTTGGGAATTATTGGCAAAAAACGAAAATTTCCTAAGAAAAATCGAAACTTCCCTAGGAAAAATCTCAAAATTGTTTTTTCCCCCAGAATATCGAAAAATGCTTGGAATGAAAGTTGTAAGTACTGCAAATTTAGAAAATGGAAGGCCGTTCAGGTCGAAGTATAGCGTAATTGAAATGTTTGCGTGTAGCACGGGGAGGAGGCGACGCGGGGGTGTGTGAACCGACGAAATCTGAATTTATCCATCGATACTCGATCAACGTTGACCCGATGACGAATCTCTGCTCGTCGGATTAACAATCCGACGACGAAACCGTACTAAATTGCCTTACGGAGTGGTAATCGAGAACGTTAAATGGCATCTCCATCCGTAAGCACTGTCATTCCCAAGCATCATCGATCGTTAATCATCGCTCTCACCGCTATGAGCACAAATTAGGACAAGTTCGCCAGGTTCCGAATATATATTGCCCCGTTAATCAGTAAGTTATCCTAATCGAATACGATTTGTCAAAATCCCCTCTTCTCTCATTCGTATTTTATATAATTTCGTTGATTAGGAAATTTATTAGAAATTTTTAGACTTTTTATCTAATAATGGATGAAATTAAACTATAATATCGTTGTATAGTTGCCAAACTAATAATTTAACACCTCAAGTGGCAAGCCTGTTTCGCCTTTCTATCTTGCTATCTATTTATTTCTGTTTTAGGTGAGGTTAGTAAGATAGTAGTTTTTTAGGTTAGCTAGGTACTAAAGTAGTAAGTTTTTACGTTGGGGTAGGTGAAGTTTAGGAGAATTTTCATATTTACTACGTAGGTTTTCTCAACGACGAGCGGATATCCAATGATGGCCACCATTACTAGGTCGGAATGGCGGGCCCCAGGGAATCCCAGGGTCTGAAGTGCCTACAGAGATGGCGTCACATGGTGGCCATCACTGGATGTCTGCTTGCCGTTGAGGGGACTCACGTAGAACTTGTCCGCCTAGACATAACAAATAAATAACTTAACCTAACCTAATCTAACCCAGTATAATAATTCAGTTTAATTATTCATTAGTATATCACAAGTTTTTGTAATTATTAAAGTGTTGTACGATATAAAAAGGGTTGCACGTCGACTGGTACAATTTTTAGTCGGTCTATCTAGCTGCGAACGTATTTTGGGTTGGAGTTTTTCGAGGCTAGCTGCATAAGGGGAGGTTTTTCCGGTATGGAACGAAAGCTATCCATTGGAGATCGATGCGCTATCGTCTCGGTGCACGCTTACGATTGCGTAAGCGTACCTCCGACGGGAATTTGAAATGCAAAATGGGCGAATGTGGATGCGCGCCGCGTAGGGATTTCCTCTGCGGTCGTGGCGAACGATACGGCCATCCGTGGTGCTCCTCTATGGATCGTTAGGTATTTTTCAACCAACGCTTTGGGAATCGTCAAGCTTTTCCCGTGCAATCGCGTACCATCGGTTTGACAAAGAGCCCATCGTCCCCAAACATATTCCTATCTCCTCTATCCGTAATTCGGATACACCCTCTGCCGTCGATTCAAATAAACACCCGTTCGACTTCTTCCAATCCACCACTTCTCGGAATTTACCATCGAAATTTGGAAAATCAAATTTAGTTTTTAGATTGGAAACGAAACAGTTGCGATGTTTATCGATAGACTTCTTATTTAAAATCCTAATTAACCTAAAAAACTACTATCTTACTAACCTAACCTAAAACAGAAATAAATGAATATGAAACATCTCCTAAACCTAACCAAACCTAGCCTAACCTAAAAACTTTAGTACCTAACTAACCTAAAAAACTAATTTCTTACTAACCTAACCTAAAACGGTACTGATAGACGGTAATAAAAGAGTTCTGGTGATCCGAGTCGTAATACCGTTGGTTGAAAGGGAACTGAATTACTAACAGAACATTTAACCGCATTCCATCAAGCCTAACCGCCGAAGGCTCCCAAAGAACGAACAATCTACAGATGTTTGAGGAGCGCTTTGTCAAGGATCGTAGCATCGATTCCAGACGATTAGGCAAAGCAACACGAGCGACAGGAGAGCGAGAGAAAGAGAGAGAGAGAGGGGGAGAGGTGAAGGTGGGCGCGAGTAGAGAGGACGGCACCCGATAAGTGAGACAAGGGACCGTAGGTAGGAGAGGGCGAAAGGCGGTTTGCGGTGAGATGCGGTAAGCGGCAATGAATTAATCGCCGTGAACAGGGCAAGCTCGGTCCGACCCAGACCAAAATCCCATGGCCTGCACCCTTGCCCACCGACGTCGCGTCCCGTAAAGCCCTGCCCTAAAATCCCTAATGCCCGCGACCGCAACCGAACCTCCGCCTCGCCCGCCCCCTCTCGGCTCCGACGATCTATGCTGTATTAAACGCGAAGAAACGTCGCCGGCGATTAAACCGTTTTTCAATCTCGCGGTTTGGCACGTGCCTCATTAGTCCGGATTCAATAAATAATTCCAATTCCTCGTGACGTTAAACCTTATTCACCCACTCGGTCTGGCTTCACATTTAGTATAATTGAAATAAATGGAACCTAATAATTAAAGAATAGGTCTTTGTGCAAAATTAGTG
>NW_017151921.1:54813-56040 GCF_001652005.2 Ceratina calcarata
CTTTCTTCTTCTTACATTCAGCAAATCTAACCTAGCTTTTTATTGGGGGAATAAAATTATTCGGTTTAATAATTGGAATTTCGAAAATGGATCCTTGGGTAACATTAACGAGGCCATTTTGTTTTCTTCTATGGAAGTTCAATATGAATATTTAAGGCTAGTTTCTTATTATGGTAATAAAAATTATTAATTAATTTACAAAAATCAAAATAAAACATAAAACAGAATTTTGTCAAGAAGGTTAGTTTTCAATTTGTAATAAAAAAGAGTGCGAAATATGACTTGAGCGAGTGAAAACTGTACTAATTAGATTCTGGAGAAATCGTGATTCTCTGCCGGATGACAAAAGCATCGGAATCGAACTAAACCGAGCCAACAAATCACTCTATAAACCTGGTCGGAAAACAATTACGCCGGGCTCGACAATGGGGGTTCGCGAGTCCTCGCCAGGATTCATCAGAATGATTTCAACTAAACCCCGTGGCTCGGGGATGCGATTAATCCCCGCGTATCGATTTCGACGTCGCTTCCTCAAATATTGTCCTTCCACCAGTTTTCTAGTCTTTGACGCTCGCGACTGCGCCCAACGGCTGATTAAACACCCTGGCACTCCGCTTCCTTCTGCGAGTAATTAAAGACCGCCTCTGTTCCCCACGAACTTTATATACCGTCCCATCCGCCGACTCTACGGGGTGTCAGAATTCACACGCCTGCGAGGTTATTCCGAACCTGGCTTTCATTATACTAGCTTAGATTAGGTTAGGTTACGTTAGGTTATTTATTTGTTATGTTGAGGCGGACAATACCCACGTGGATCCTAGATCCTCAACGGCGAGTGGACATCCGTTGATGGCCACCATGTGGCGCCATTTCTGTAGGCACTTTAGACCCAGGGATTTCCTGAGACCCGCCATTGCAACCTAGTAATGGTGGCCATCATTGAATGTCCCCTCAACGGCAAGCGGACATCCAGTGATGGCCACTTAGTGACGCCATTTCTGTAGGCACTTTAGACTCTGAGATTCCCTGAGGCTCGCCATTTCGACCTAGTAATGGTGGCACTATCTCTATGGGTACTATAGACCCAGGGATTCTCTAAGGCCCGCCATTTCGACCTAGAAATGACTCCAGGGCTTCGGTTTTTTACAAGGCATGTGTGTGAACATATAATAAATACATAAATTACTTTGTCATTCTAATATGTAAATGTTTATGGCAAGGTTTTTA
>NW_017151922.1:0-746 GCF_001652005.2 Ceratina calcarata
CCGACACTGTATTGACTTAAAATTTGTTTGTTTTTTAATTTGTTGCAAACACATATTTCATATCCTCGATTAATTGTAAAAATACTAACCTAACCTCACCTAACTTAACCTAACGATTAAAAATGAAAACATATTCTTCAACTTGCTTTCAAAGCTGTAGTGTATGTTCCCGCGCTTGTGACTACGTCGGTAACATAGACAATGACACCTAAATGGTAAAAATTTCTTTTTTTAGTCGTCAAAAATCCTTCTCATCAGATTTTCATCAAAAAAGAACTTATTTTCAAAGTTTCAGCCAATTCGAAGAACGGGGCTTTTCGGAAGTACAGCCCAGAATTGTTATCATAAATCCAATGAAAGATAAATGAAATTTCGTTAGAACAAAACGGATCAGTTTCTCTAATTTACATATTTAATCGTAAATGCAAATGAATTCCGTGCGGAACTGATAGGACCGATATTTTACACTCTCTTTAAACATGTATTTCTCCGACCAGTTTTATCTGCCTTCTTGATCGATGAGCCACTTATGGCTCCGGCCTCTACTTTCGTCTTCTTCCATAGCTTTTTCTGTTGAGACGAACAGTCTTTGCGACAGTAAAATCTCTGAACTATAAATTCGATTTTAATATAATATTTGAATGTTGAATTCGAATCAATATGGATATAATGATCCTTGTTTAAGGATGTATTGGTTATACAGTCAATCCCAAAAGTTTATGTACCCTAGAAAAACGCATTTCCTA
>NW_017151922.1:2552-3440 GCF_001652005.2 Ceratina calcarata
GCGTGAAATGGCCTACGGAAATAATTTTTATAAATCAAACACGAAACGAGAGTGAGAATTATTTGAAAATATTTAAGAACAAAGAAAATTCTTTAAATTCTTAAATTTTTTCCCTAAAGAGAAAGCGATTAGTCTTACGTACATGTGTTTAAAATCTTTGGCTCCGTGCCATACTTGTGATCCTTCTTCTCGGAATACCACTTGGAGACGACTTCCCGGGCGGGCACGATCAACTTGGGATCGGAACACTGCATCGAGTAAATGTTCTCACCGTACGGGGACGACGATTGCGGGATCAGCTTGTTCGTGCTTAGCAACGTGTTCGCCCACGCCTGCGGATAGAGGAAGAAATTTTTAATCGAGCGTTACTCTTCCGCCCGCGCGGCCGACTCCGTCGCCTTGTCCAATCGCGGTTTATTCATAGTAATTAGATTTGATGCACTCTTCGTTAATGAGTAAAACGTACTTTAGCAGCGGCCGTTAATTCGGCGCTGAGTCTCAAATCCGGAACCCGATGCTTCCTCCTGTATTCGTTATGAATGAGCAGAGCCTCCTGCTGCCACGCTTGCTCGTTCGCGTAAAGCGCTCTGGGATCCGGTCTAACCTTCTTCGTGGGACTCATGCCGCCAGGCGGTAAAACGTTTTCTGTGAAGCTGCCCAAAAAGTTTCCCGCTGGATTGTAGTTGCAAACGACGTAAACCTCGCCGTTTCGATTCCTTGCCATCCCGACGCCTAGCTCGGTGCTGTCCCTCCATACGACTTGGGTAAAGTGCCCAGTTTTCAGGGTAGTGGGTTCCTTCCCATACTGATGGTGCGCTTCTTCGGCGTACCTGCGGGATTAACAAAGTTAAAACTATAATATACATCATTATTTTTTAACACTAGATT
>NW_017151923.1:0-264 GCF_001652005.2 Ceratina calcarata
ATGACCTTCGTTCTACGTTTTATGGGTCTTCGTCAAGTTGCGTACCCTTAAAAGGTTTGCGTCGTTGGACGCAGTCACCCCCGGACCCCCACTCTACTATGCGTTTTCGAATTTTCTTACAGACGTTCGCAAGGAACTATGCCTGCTTCGACTCGTCGCTTTCCCAACGTCCTTTTTTAGGGGTGGAAATATGTTGTGGCTTTATCGGTCTGGCCCAAACAATGTGGCCCGGGACTCGGGCATCTGGTTTCTATCAGGCAGGTC
>NW_017151924.1:0-264 GCF_001652005.2 Ceratina calcarata
GACTTACTTTTTCGTTGGTAAGTGCACCTGCTTCTCGAAGAGTCCAATTGTAATTACGCATAATTACGCAATAATTTGCATACACGCATTATGATTGGAGGGGGATTTTTATTAATAACTCAATAACCACGCCTCGGACAACTTTTTCACAACAGAAAAAGTTGTTTAAAATCGCCTCAGGAACCTCCCATTAAAATATGTACCACTAATCCTGGGACACCCCGTATAGATATTTTAAAAGCGATATATCACGTATATGGATAC
>NW_017151925.1:0-264 GCF_001652005.2 Ceratina calcarata
TGCACAGATTTACCTGTACGCCTGTACAGGCTCATCAGTACAATAACATATTCCAAGCTATTGATTTCTATACACGTACGAAAAATACAAAAGAACAAAATGTACGAAATAAAACATATATCGTTTTAATATGAAAATGAGATCTGAATTGTATTCTTCGTCGTCATTTAAATAATGCGATGTGCATTCAGCTTTTGATATTGTATACGTTTTTAAACATCACATACAGCGTTTTTATTTCTTGCATATTTAGTTTTCTTATAA
>NW_017151926.1:0-264 GCF_001652005.2 Ceratina calcarata
TTTTATAAATTACTTATTGAGAGAGGAAAAAAAGATTTTTACGAAAATTGTTAGCAATTTGAATTTAAACCAAGCAGCTGCGCAGAGAAATTAGAAATCAAATGAGACGTGAAACAATAAATAATAAAGATTTAAGATTTTGTGATACATCCTCTTTATTTGGAGGGAGAGAGCGAACACAAACAGATCGAAACATTCGTATTCAGTAATAACAACATTTCAAGTTTTTAGACGTCATAGTAACGCAGTTTTTCAAATTTTTTC
>NW_017151927.1:0-264 GCF_001652005.2 Ceratina calcarata
TCCTTCGTGATTTTTGTTATTTTCGCGTGTAAAGTTTGAGGCATTAGAGAGGGTCAGAGTGGACGCCATTTTCCTCATCGCCCTCGTGTTTCTAAGTAAAAGTCGTTTTGAGAAGGAAATATTGAGTGATGGTGGTGTTTTTATGTAATGAAAATCTAAAGGAAAGTGTTAGAATCTGAAAGGATAAGGGATTCTTTTGCAATTATTAATATTTTTGTGTTAGAGTTACGAGGTGACGATTGGATAGTGCGCGTGCGCGACGGA
>NW_017151928.1:0-264 GCF_001652005.2 Ceratina calcarata
ATTAAAGATACAGATAAAACAATGATTACATGTCTATGCAAAACGAAGTTTACGTCTGATCGAGTTTGTCTGCGGATGCTGATTCGATCTGATGATTGACGCTGATGATAGGGCAATGGTACCAGCTTCTGCACGTTCCGATCCAACGTATTCGCCACCGTTTCCCGTGCCATTGCATGGGAGGTAAGTTATCTTCCCTGAGAAGGGCAACAGTTCCTTCCTTGATCGCATGATCGCCCTTGATCCATTTGCTGCGTTTGGTTA
>NW_017151929.1:0-264 GCF_001652005.2 Ceratina calcarata
ATGTTACAGTTACAGTGTAACAGTCTCAATCAGGCACAATTCTTAGAAGTTGCGCAACAGGTTAACTGATAAAACTTGTTCCTTTTTTAAGCGTTTCTTAAAAACGAGATTTGCATGCGTAATCACACGCAAGATAATTACGTCCATCGAGACGAAAGCAGATCTGATGAAGTCAGGGATTTTCCATTGCTGAATAAAAATTTCGAACAATTGTACGATTTTTGACAAATCCAGCGTCAGATAACAGATATTCAATTAATATTC
>NW_017151930.1:0-264 GCF_001652005.2 Ceratina calcarata
ATGTGTTATCTTAAGATCTTACAAAAATAAACCAGTCAGTAGAAATTTGTGTGAGAACAAAAAATGAGATATTCACCTTATATATATTTAAAGTTAAGTCCTTATCAAGTCTCAATTTAATATATCTTTAATTCATTCGAGAACTATTCCATTAGTACAAAATGCAAAAGAAACTAATCTTCTATCTTTTCTAAATGAACTGCCACTGGATCAGTGCCAGAAGTTCTAAAAATAGAGCCACAAGTATTTTCTTATTAAATAAAA
>NW_017151931.1:0-264 GCF_001652005.2 Ceratina calcarata
ATGCAAAATGATTATGAATGGTATATTTGTAGGTATAGGATACAAGTTAAATCTATAGATAAGCTACTTATAGACTACTGGAACTTTTGTCCAGAGTGTAC
Source organism: Ceratina calcarata (assembly GCF_001652005.2). NCBI lineage: Eukaryota > Metazoa > Arthropoda > Insecta > Hymenoptera > Apidae > Ceratina > Ceratina calcarata. Next base: position 102 of record NW_017151931.1, read on the forward strand.
GCTCGGTTTTACACTAAGGAGGAGCTATACTCCGCTTGAAGATGGAGAACGCGAGGAAGAGAGGCTTGACCATACGTCTCACCTGGCACTCAACCGACTTCGCTCCATTAAACGTGAGAGGCCCTTATATAGCTCCTATTATCTTATGGTTATGAATTCCAAT
>NW_017151932.1:0-264 GCF_001652005.2 Ceratina calcarata
TAATAATAATAATAATCTTCCTCCGACCTTCTCTCAAGAAGGATACGCCGTGAATAACGAAGATCAGATTACATCATCCGAATTTAATTAGAATAATGAACATTGACCGTGATGAACGAAATGAGGTTTCACATATTCACACTGGAAATTTATATACTTACACAGAATTTATTATAGTGATCGTGAATATATTAAGAGTGTCACAAAAAGGTGTACATTTATTAAACGTCTGCAGATATTCTACTATATTTTAAACAGTTCTTC
>NW_017151933.1:0-774 GCF_001652005.2 Ceratina calcarata
AAATTTTACAACATACAGACTTTTTTACAATTTCTAACCAGAAAGCGTAAAACATTCTCCAATTAAAAACTGACGTCTGCACAGCCAGTCTACATTTTTCTGTTTTTAATTCCATGTTCGAGTAAAAAGAGAGTTAAATATTGGCGACAGCAGCACGAAAATTTAACAACATCCAAACTGTTTTACAACTTCCGTCTAGCATGCAATAAATCATTTAAAACACGTTTTCATATTTTCTCTATTTTTAATTCCGAGTTGAAAGAAAGAAAGCGTTGAGAGAGAGTCAGATGCTGGTGACACTGGCACAAAAATAAAATGAGACTGGAGAATATTTGATCGGCGACGGTCGAGGAACTAGGAGTGTCAGGAGTGTCACCGGTCCATGTATAATTCATCGACTCACGCCGGACCAACCAAGCCTGGCATCCTTAATTCGCATCACAAAGCACCGCCTCGGTCCTTGAATCGACAGTAATCCAGATCTTATCATTTAATGCACGATCTAATCGTCAGCCTCGCTTATCACTGGACAAACGTCTCAATCAATCTCCGATAATTACATAATGTAACAAAGATCCCATTTCTACAGAATCATGTAAATACACTCAATACTAATTAAGGTTGTACGAGCTGTAAAATCTTTGCCAAAAGTTTCAGACATGTAATAAATGTCCAATATTTGAAGTAATAAACTTTTAAAAAGAATGATATTTACAGAGGAATCCGGTCTTTAAAATTGTTTTTTCAAGCCACAGAGAATTTTTAACGCATAAC
>NW_017151933.1:1843-2150 GCF_001652005.2 Ceratina calcarata
TACAATAAAAAGTGTGCAAAAGTAAGAATTGTAGGATGTATTAGGAATTGATACAGGGGCGATAATAGATAATAGATATAGTTAACCATCATGGCGATATGAAGCCAAGAATTATACTCGTGGTCCTGAGAGTCTAGTATACGAATGTATACGAATACGATAATTTTAGGTCAATGATGTTAATTTATGTTAAATAGAAGCTTGATTCTCCGCCTTGGACTTAAAAAGGAGATCTACGAGCTTTTTCTTTAGATGTTACAGCGGTTTAAAGAACGAACGACCCATTGGGAAATTCCGAATGCAATTC
>NW_017151934.1:0-264 GCF_001652005.2 Ceratina calcarata
CAGAAACCAACGGCCGTAGAACGAACAGAACAACAATCAGAGAAAAGAACAAGACCAGAAGCCATAATGGCGCGATACAAAAACGGACGTGACTCGCAAGGGAGAGAAGCGCACAAAAACGAGAACGAACCAGGAAACGACCCAAGAACAAGCAAGACGGAACAACCACGCCCCGGAACACAGCACGAGCAATGAAGAAAGAGACAGGAGGGGGACCGGGCCCCGAGAACGGCTATAAATACGGGAAACGAGCTGCAGGAAGGA
>NW_017151937.1:0-264 GCF_001652005.2 Ceratina calcarata
CGGAAAAATTGCATATGACCTTTCTTGTAGAGGACGACGAGATCTACAATTTCTGAATAAAATTTCGCTAGCATCAGTAGTTAACGAGTAATTTGCAAAAAACTGTTTTTTCGTCAATAACTCGTTAAATATTAATGCTAACGAAAAAATTTTATACAAAAATTGTAGATCTCGTCGTCCTCTACAAGTAAGGTCATATGCAATTTTCTCGTACATTCAACGGTTTAGGAGTAATTAAGGAAAAATGAAATTTTTTGCCAAAAG
>NW_017151938.1:0-264 GCF_001652005.2 Ceratina calcarata
CCTTTCTTCGCCTTTCCTATGGTAACAGATAAATCATTCAAGTACCGAGTCAGGTCCCATTGCAGCAGTGTTCCTTTATAAGAGTCCTTATACAAAGCATTGGATTTTCCATCTCCGTCACGTACTGTTCCCCGTTTTCTCTTTTTCGGTCTGCCAGTGACAATCCTCGGGTACAGTCCCTAAGAAGATTTTCTTCTCCTCTATTTCTATATACTTCGGTTCATTTTATTATTTATTTATTTATTTATTATTTATTTATTTATT
>NW_017151939.1:0-264 GCF_001652005.2 Ceratina calcarata
AAATAAAATACGAAGACAGTATCAATTTTTCAGACTTTATTATCAAGTCAATATTCACAAATCATAATTTTTACTAAGGCTCTATGAGCCGTAAGATCTCTGCCAAAACTTTAAGACATGTAATAAAAATCTGTGTTCACTATTTGAGGCAATGAACTTTTAGAAAATTTTGTATAGCGTTTTATTAATGTAAAATCCAGTAACTGTTAAAATTTCAATTAAATTGTCATTGTTTTTATGTAAGGGTTCATACAACCTTAACTC
>NW_017151940.1:0-264 GCF_001652005.2 Ceratina calcarata
AAAGAGCCATCAAAATCTTAGAAGATTGGTGCGATGCTCACAAGTTGAGGATCTCGAAAAACGAAACTATGGCAATGATCCTGAAAGAAAATCTGAAAGGCAGGCCACCAATAATTAAAGTCGGAGATTGTAAAGTTTGCTTCTCAACGGAAGTTAAGTACTTAGAAGTAACAATAGATCATAAACTTAACTTTATCGCACATGCAAAGCAAATCAGGACGAAAATCGTAAACGTCATCATGGCAATTAAAAGAATCTCGAAAG
>NW_017151941.1:0-264 GCF_001652005.2 Ceratina calcarata
AAAATAATTCGTGACAAATAAATCCGTCACGTCACTCGGCGTCGCTTGGCTTGGCGGCGTTAGTATCTATGTTACCAATTTGACGAGATGTACAGCCAAAACAAGCCTAGCGATCTTAAAAATCACTGCAAGTATTGGTCCCCACCATGGTCGCGTCATCCCCACTACGGGCGTGAGGGATTTTTCCGGGCATCCCTAATACATAGATGGGCAGCAGGGCTGGGATAATTTTTCCCTCGGCCGGAAAGTGGGGACGACGCGACC
>NW_017151942.1:0-264 GCF_001652005.2 Ceratina calcarata
CAAAAATAGGAACTCCGATTTAAAGTTGTAAACGTCACCGTTGAATAGCGACCTACACTTGATCTCAAGGTCAAATTCATCGTTGCCATCATATACTTCTTTTTTAATGCAACAACTTTTAGATTTAGTATTTTTCCGAAAAAACATCATTTGGAAATAATTGGAGGGTCAGAAGAATTCTACAAACTTAATAAATAAAGACAGAAAACTTTTATCAATGTTCAATTTATTACAGAACTATACATGTTCACATGAGTTCAATTC
>NW_017151943.1:0-264 GCF_001652005.2 Ceratina calcarata
CAGGCAAGATCGTTTATCTTAGACACATGAGTGGCTATATCATCTGTGGCATCCTTAACAAGCGAAAACCATTTTTGCTGTAGCATGTGCTTCGATGTTTCGCCCTTATTTTCATACACGTCGTGCAATTTGAGCCACATTTCACGAGCAGACGTACAATTTATAATGTGCAACATATTTCTAGCATTTATTGTTGTCACAATCGACTTTTGTGCTAAACCATCCACCTTTTTCCATTCTTTTAATTTTTTCTGATACTCAGCC
>NW_017151944.1:0-856 GCF_001652005.2 Ceratina calcarata
CTTAACAAACAGCAAGTCTTTTGTGGGATGCTTTTTAATAGAATCAGTAAATGTTACGTTGAACGATAATTCATTGTGATTCTTATACACGTGCACACATGCAACAATGCAAACGTAATAGGAGAATATGATGCAAGTGGGCAGACACCTGTATGAAAGCACAATGGTAACAAGGAACAATGTTTATTATCGTCATTAAACAATCAAACAAGTGTTCTAATACTTTCCACAAATTACCGAACGTTTGATCGAATATAAACTGAGAAGCACTAGTTTAAGTTCTAAGGCCCGTAGAATCAATACACAACAGCTCTGAAGAGCTTCCGATCGGGAAGAATCTCGCTACATTTCGTTACCAGGTGGGCCTCGTCACGAGCCGCTTTCAACGCCACGGCGACCAAAAAAAGGAGGAAAGAAACGGTTGACGCGTGCCACGACCGAGAACGATCTCTCCTCCCGTTCAACCCTTCCGTTCGAGGGTCGTTTTATGAAGCGAAACAAACTCGTGACGGTGTTTCGAAACACTGCGGTTCGCGGTTTATTCGGAGGATCGGTAGATTTGTTTGGACAAGATTTACTGTTCGCCGAAGTACATTGAGAGCGGAGTGTATTTTCGGTGTGGAAACAAATTTTCATGGGAATTCCGAACATGAAGAAATTCCGGTTAACTTATTGCGAGATTCGAAAGTAACAGTGAAAGTGACGAATCAATGAAAATAAATGCAAAATACATAAATCAATAAAAATATGCACAATTATTAATTCTTCTTTAATTTCATTAAAAAAATGTTTTTTTTTTTAATTCCATATTTACTGATTTACCTCATTGAATTAATATAATCATTTTATTTTAATA
>NW_017151944.1:3146-4231 GCF_001652005.2 Ceratina calcarata
CCTCCACTAAACAAGATTGGTTAACAAAGTTCTTCATATTTCCCAAAATTAGAAAAATATTCAAGTGTCAAAAGGTGCTGGTCGAACCTGTATAGTTTACCATTTAAATATTGCAGCTTGTTTTGCATATTACTTACGCATATTGATGTACTTACAGCACCATGTCTACTTGCTAGTCCTAGTCTTAATCACTTTCTGATTCATTTCGTCTCTTTTTTATACTTATTCAGAATTTTATATATGTTTCTGTTTTTTTTTCCTTTTCTTTCTCTCTTATGTCTGTTATTGTTACTATATTTTTACTGTATTCTTCCTATTGTGTTATAATGAGCTCTACCCATAAAATAAAATATTATTATTATTATTATATTTTTCTATATTAGCAGTCCTTATATACATATATAGTTTTGTCACATTTGACGGAAACATAAAACATGACAGATATGTATACTACATATCCCGGGTTTACAATGCAGTCTTTATATACAAGTTATTATATTTATATGATAGTATATATGTATAATTCTACGAATAGAATATCCTGAGCCAATCAGTCAATCAATCTGTGTGCTTTGTGCGTGATTGCTCGGAGATTAATTCACAGAACAAACGGAATCGTAACGCAATTACGTGTCGAGGAATAAAAAGAAGTCTGGAAGGAACTCCACGAATGGAGAGACTCGCCAATCACTCGCCCTCGTTCCGCTCATTCCGCCAATTACTGCACCACTGGATGCGTGCCGGGATCATGCGCACAAAACAAAAGGATCCTGTAAAGATTCTCCGAGCGATTTCAGCTTGCGTGACCAGAAACAAATGCTCTCACGAGGAGATCAAGTTCGAGTTAGACGCGATACGAAGAAGTACTATTGAAACTGGATTGAAGTTCTTGCTGGCTACTGGAATAGCTCTTCCAATATTATTCTCATAATTAGATTATACTTTTTTCGTATAATTTAGCGCGTAATTTCTTAATCTGAAATTTTTAATTGAATTTTCTACTGATACTAATAGATTTCCCAATATTACTATTGGATTATAAATTTCTTTTTCTGTACAGTTCAATAATTCTCTCAATTTAACTT
>NW_017151945.1:0-264 GCF_001652005.2 Ceratina calcarata
GATGAGGGGTCCCAAGAAAATGCTTCCTGCTCCGGCCCTTACCCCTAGCCAGCACATCCGCTTTTCAAGCACGTGGCATAATTAATGAGGGGACGCCCTATCGAGCAAGACAACCTCCACCGGCATTACGCCATCAGCAATAGCGACGACGTAAATCCCAGCAGACGCACAGAGGTAACGACCACGGCCAGGGCATGCACGCTGGCCATCACTCCAGTACAGCACCCAATACGGCGAAACGACAGGTGCGGTAATACAGAGCGC
>NW_017151946.1:0-264 GCF_001652005.2 Ceratina calcarata
TTTAGTAGGTTGCAGCGATACGGGTTATTGATCAACCCTGACAAATGCGTGTTTGGACGCCCAGAGGTAGATTACCTGGGACACCGCATCAGCGCTCATGGAATCGCGCCGCTGCCCGTTAAAGTAAAGGCTATTGTGGATTTTCCACGTCCCAGCAACGTCAAGTCGCTGAGGAGGTTCCTCGGCATGGTCAACTTTTACAATCGGTTCCTGAAGGACGTCGCCATTATCCAGGGCCCTTTGCAGGCCGCTGTGGCTGGTGCC
>NW_017151947.1:0-264 GCF_001652005.2 Ceratina calcarata
ACAAAGTATGATAGGCGTGTGTGTTGAAGTGTCGATTAGTTTAGTGTTAAATACCTCTCTGAGTAATTTATTAGTAGCACATTCCTTTCTACTATAAAAATCTAGCCACCGACCGTTTATCAGTCTCTCAAATCTCAAACATCGATAACTCTAATTCAGTTAAACCAAATGTAAGGATTTCAGATTGCTTACACTGATAAAACGCGAGACGATATTGCATCGTTGATAATACAACAAATCTTCACAAGAGAATAAATTCCATCG
>NW_017151948.1:0-264 GCF_001652005.2 Ceratina calcarata
AAAAGGGACGAGGGGGAAATAATGGAGGACGAGAGGCTAGAGGGAAACACGGGGGTTACAAGTGGGAAACGGAGCAAAGGGCAGGGGAATAAAAATATCGATAGAATTGTTTCATAAATTAAAGCATTCGAATTGAATTTCATTGAAATTTTCTTTACTCTTGAACATCTTTATTACAGTAAGTGACTTATCCATCGTTCGATGGGTTTATCAAATCCTTATAGAAAAACGAGACATAGATAATTGAAATTTATAGTATAAATT
>NW_017151949.1:0-264 GCF_001652005.2 Ceratina calcarata
CCGTTATAATCTTTTTCATACGCGTTACTAATTTTGTATTTTAGTTAAGTAGGACATCCCTGTAAAATTCTATTAAAAAGTTTCATTGTTTATTCAATGAAGTACCAAGATATGTCTCATTGAATGACAAATAATTTTTCAAAAAACATTCAAGCATTTAATGGAAAATAATACGTAACTACTCGTAGCGTGCTACAAAAATTAGAATCGTGCAATTTGTTAAATCATCCTAGAACAAGTCCGGACACATGATATGGTACCGTT
>NW_017151950.1:0-264 GCF_001652005.2 Ceratina calcarata
ATCCCCACTTATGCTTCGGTTCAGGGCCGTGTCTTGCTGGCTCTAAACTGTACATCTTGCATTCTATTGATTGTAACAATTAAACTTCTACTCAGTTTCTTTGTGTAAAACCAAGTTAAAGGACTTTCGTTGAACAATTGTTGCCTTTGAATAGACTTTCAATTTTTATTATTTCTATAGTATGCGTCTAAGTTCGGTTTTAACCCGAATCATGTGACGTCCGGTGGACATTTTCGTAATGATTGGAAAGATTTCGTAATAATA
>NW_017151951.1:0-264 GCF_001652005.2 Ceratina calcarata
ATTTTTTCTTGATCCCCACCTATCAAAAATCGGAACTAACGTTCCGCATTTCATAAATAATAAAGAAAACATTCATTTATTCACGGATGGACTTAAAAAGCTACTTCACCACTCAAAAGCGGGACTAAAATTGCTTATACATCATAAGCGATATGAAAAATCTTTATTCCCGAAAATGCGGGACGAAAAGTCTTTTGTACCCACAAATGCGGGAGTAACAATTTAGTTTCGCATATGAAATACTCTTCCTCATATACTTTAACC
>NW_017151952.1:0-264 GCF_001652005.2 Ceratina calcarata
AAAATCAGGAGCTATTTCTGATTACTTTAATAAGGCGATTATAGCAAGTCCGCTGGATCGCGATCACAGTCGTGATTGACTGTCTTCGTCTTCGGATCGTGATTGTAATTTTGTGATCACCGGGAAAAATTTGAATTTGAAATTTCTTTATAAATTTGTATCTAGGGAATTTTACGGCACAAGTACGACATAGTAAGTTCGAGCAGTACCTGTGCCAGCCCTGTCAAATCGATGTCTCGTCGAGACTATTTTACTAGATTTCGA
>NW_017151953.1:0-264 GCF_001652005.2 Ceratina calcarata
TAAAAGTATGGAAGTTAGAATTAATCCTTAACACTTCGACTTTTAATTGTGAATATCGACCAGCAAGTTATTCTCATCATACTTCGACTTGAAAGTTTTTAAGTGTCAGGTTTTAAATGCTACAATGACGTGTAAATAATAATATTAAAGTCATTCAAAACAATCTTTATTCATCTTAGAAGTAATATAATTTTGATTACAATATTTATATTAATTATAATTGAGTAGCTTGGGAGGTGCTTGGGAGGCACACTTGGAGCGTTA
>NW_017151954.1:0-2276 GCF_001652005.2 Ceratina calcarata
ATTGTATTTAGATCGAGAAGTGATCAGGGGACACGTTCGATTCGATGGATAAAGCTTGAGGTGGTGTAGGTGAAGGTAGCTGGCTCTAACGCCGAGTTACTTCCATGTCGAAGTTTATAATTACAGCGGACGACGCCGGTACTGAATGCGTAATTAAGGTACGCGATTAAAGCAGGCTAGAAGAGTTTGTTACACGGGTACTAACGTGCACGTAACAGTTATCAAAGAGAACAACCGTCGGACGGGTGTGTAAAGGAGGGCAACAACACGGATGTTTAAATACGTGTCGTTTAAATGGAGATCGTCGAGCATTCGGAACTCTGTGGTGGCACGATGAGAGTCTTCTCTATACTCGTTCTTCAAACAGCGAGTGGTACTCACACCTCAAATTGCTTTATAACGATCAGCTGTCTAATTTTCGTTATCCACTACCAGTTATATAAATTCCTACCTTAAAAATTACGATGCTAGATTTTGGGTTAAATATTATAAATTATATTTGAATTAAAATATTTTTTATATCAATTCTTCATTAAATCTACAAACAATTATTCTGTTATTTCCATCCATCTTTCATCGTTTCATTTTAATATGCGCATAATTTGAATGTTAATCGAGCAAGCATTGTCCATCGGGCAGTGGAATGGAAATTGTGTGGATAAATCGAAGCTGCGATAGGAACAAGACGCGGGTAAATCACTTTGCATCGAAATTCGACATTAAAGTTTCTATGAGACTTAAAGAATTACGAACCTCGGGTACATTTTAACCCCTTCTTCTTTTTGCCTCCTCCGCCGGTACGTTTGTCCTGGGTCGGGGGGTCATTAGTTCTTGAATTAACGCGTAAAATTAAATGGCCCTGTTTAAATAGACCAGCGGAGTTATTCGAAATTTGTAAGCTGGCTGACCCGGTGGGAAAACGGTCTCACCCCACGTTCTCCACTGGTCTATTAATCCAAGTGGGATTACGTTGTTTCAAGTTGAATTGGTGAGAGAGTTCAGAAAGGACGCAAAGGGAAAATGAAATTCGGTTTGCTACAAAAGGACTAATAGTTTTCCGAAGCTATGCCAGACCGAGTATTGAGACTCCAAACACCTTAAGGATTATTTACTATATAAAAGTGAACAAAATGTCCATGAATAATCCTCTTTTTATACTACGTCTGACTAACGCCAGAGCTGTGCTACTTGCAAACGGTGACTCAATAGTCGTGCTCGTTCTCAGCTTTGTGAACTCGTCNTAAAATGATTCTAATAATAAATTAACCTTTATTAACGTTCACGTACAAGTGAGAACATGAAATAATTCTGGATTATATAATACTATTCCATATTTGTAACGCGTACGTGACGGAAGTCGTTGCACGTGACGATATCGTGAAAGTGGAGATCATAATCTCGATTCCAGTTCGAAACGATCAAAACCGAATGCAAATAAACATTAAAAAAAATATTCCAATCGTATTCAACCTTACATATTTTCATTTCCCTATAAATCCATGAGGGATCCTGCTTATAACCAAGAAAACCCACAAAATGGCACGAAAACCACACTCGACTAGGTGTCTTTTATGCCAAAAACCAGCAACAGTGCTAGCGTTAATCGTTGCTGACGAACAGCCCCGAGGATTCGTACAAACGCACCAGCGGACGGTTAACGAACGACCTGGTCAGTGACCGTTCATCGTGTCCAGGCCAGGGAATCGCGAGAGACACACGGTCTCGTTGCGAACTGCATGAAGGCTTGCAGCCGGCAGAGGCTTAAGAGCCAGCTATACCAGAGAAACCGCACGCCGGAGGATCCTAAGCCCGCGTTCTGTTATATATTGTGCCACGGATTATGCCGAGATGTGTGAACCAACACCTTGACTAAGCGCGATCCTCTCTCTACTTTAACCCTTTCCCGTCGACAGGGGAACCGAGCGATCCTGGTACCACGTAGTACAGCTGAAACCGCGATCTCCTTTGCTCGAAACTAACCGCCCCCTACCCTCGTTCTTCCTTCCAACCCCCGAACGCCAACTCACCGATCTGTGTATCTCGTAGTACCTCATTTCCTCTTGTTAGCTACGTCGCTTAAGCTTAGTTTCCGCCGGAAAGTGTTATCGATCTACGCCAGTCGGCCCTCCAACTGACCTCGCTAACGTGTGCATACTTGTTCACGGGTCTTGCTACCCCAGAGAAGCATTGTATCAATATTTCTTAGGGGTTGATGTAATAATTAATGTCATCCATGGTACAATGTCTCAGGGATAATTGATACAAGATTGAAAATA
>NW_017151955.1:0-264 GCF_001652005.2 Ceratina calcarata
GAAGTTACTGTTAAAACGTAAAAGGAATGATGTGAAACGTTTATATAAAAATCGTTGTTGGAAATAGAAAGTTTTTAAGTTAGAGTTTTTTTCTTCTTTGTAAAGAATGTCCTTTTATGCGAATGTTTTGGGTGTCCTCGGGAAAACCCGTTACGTTGTACGTGAGTATTTAGAAGACCAGGGAAAGAGCGACAATTAGGCGTTTTTTTATTTATTGCCGGTCGGTCAAGCCTTAAGCCTTCATTGCAGCGGGTCCGGGGCATT
>NW_017151956.1:0-264 GCF_001652005.2 Ceratina calcarata
ATGTTACTGGCCGGGGTCGTTTTAAAGTTGGCTGAAAGGATCCGTGGAGTGTTGGGTGCTGCCAAGGGTGACGTTAACCACAGGGCCGCAACCACTGCGTGCTCACAGTGTAACACAAGAGAATATAAGGACGCGTTAATCTTCTTTTGCGATTTTTTCGAATACGCCTGGGTAGTTGCGGCAACATTTGAAGTGTATATGTTGTCTTAGAGGACTACTACAAGTGTACAAGGTTTGTACAATATCCGTGATCTCAGACCCTGA
>NW_017151957.1:0-264 GCF_001652005.2 Ceratina calcarata
CTTTAAAAGCCTGGCACTACTCCGGGCACTTTAAATTACACTACCGACACTACCATGTTATAGACTTCCATTCCACTCTAATTTAAAGACGACCCAATGATGTGAATTTAAATGGCTCGGATGAAATAAGTACACCGAACTGTGGCGGCTCCGTGCTCTGCCTTACCGACAAGACGCGCAAGACCGCCTCGCAAACAGCGGCTAGTTCTGCGTCTGGAATTTTAGCGTCTATGACGCTATTCGTTTGTTCGCGCGTTTCCGAGC
>NW_017151958.1:0-264 GCF_001652005.2 Ceratina calcarata
ACGGGGCTCCTGTTTGGTCTGAGGCGATATTCAATGAACCAGCTCTAATCAAAAATCTTCTCCATACCCAAAGCAAAATAGCCAATAGAGTAGTATGTTGTTACAAAACCGTTGCCTTAAATTCTATCTTTCTTCTATCTAGATGTGTACCAATTGATATACAAATTCAAATATCTTCTGACGTTTATCATTCTATCGCTAGGCTAAAACGCAATAATGCCTCGCAGCAAGCGGTCAATGCTCTTAAGAGAGCAAGATTGCAGT
>NW_017151959.1:0-264 GCF_001652005.2 Ceratina calcarata
TAAACTTTTATATTTTCACAAAGTACTGTTTTTATTTTTATTACCTTTTGTCTAGTCTTCTTTTTTTACCTTTGATGGAAGATAAAACGAATAAGCATGTTCCAAATCAGCCGGGACCGCACTGAGGGCACCACTTGTGGGCTCAAACAAAGCTGTTTTCCCTTTCAGTCTTCATCGTTGATTATAGTTCAAGCATCAGGATTTTGCCATTGAACTGTTGTAAGTACATATGTTGATTCAAATAGTTATTAATATCGTTTACGA
>NW_017151960.1:0-264 GCF_001652005.2 Ceratina calcarata
GTAATAAAACCCAACGCGTAAGTCGCGCACTCTGAAAATTGGCTGACCTGAGGAATGTGAGACTCTGGTGATCGGTTACGATCACAAATGTTTCTCCGATCAAATAAACACGAAATTTTGTAATCGAATAAACTATGGCTAAAAGTTCCTTTTCCGTGGTCGTATAGTTGACTTCCGTTCGGCTCAAGCATCGACTCACTATTCCGATGACGTTGTGAAATCCCTCTTTGTCAATTTGGTAAAGGATACCACTGATTCCATGAT
>NW_017151961.1:0-264 GCF_001652005.2 Ceratina calcarata
ATTCTACTTAATATCATATTAAATGTTTCATACTCCGTCATTTTGCAATCTCTAAAATGATTCAATCATCATAAAATGACTTCAATTAAGGAAAAAGTGATTCTGGAGGTATTTCTGACCATTTTCCTTTGGCAAAATGTAACGCGAGGCACAGTTTTTGGATTATTAAAGAAAAACAGTTGCTCAATGAGAGCACACGTAGGGCCCGCGCTTAGCCACAGAAATGGGGCTCGACTCGTAGCGCTTGGCCATTGGTCAGCGCGG
>NW_017151962.1:0-264 GCF_001652005.2 Ceratina calcarata
TAAAAAAACTAGATATTTTCTATACATATATGTACACTAATTATTTCATGAAATTTCTTTATACGTGTATTAGTAATAACATACACATATGTAGTTCCAATTCGTTAAAAATTGATTGATCGCTACCTGACTCACCTATTCTCCCCATTCCGCGATGTGTAACACTTATTATCAATATTTTAAATCAAGAACCAAAGTAATATTAATTTATAAACTTTGCACGTTTCGGACCTCCCTCTCTCTCTCCCCATCTGTACACAGCCC
>NW_017151963.1:0-264 GCF_001652005.2 Ceratina calcarata
AAAGGGTTAACGAAGTGAAAGAACTCTTACGAGCGCGTAATTTGGGAATGTCAGGCACGAAGGCAGAATTGATTGCCAGATTGGAGGAATTTAACCCCAATATCTGGATTAAATTGGCAGCAGATAAAGAGGCGGCAAATCATGGGGAAGAACAACAGCAACGAGATGGAGAAGAGGCAGCTGAGGAGGAACAGCCTCTTCCAGATCGTAGGCGCCGGGAGAGCGACTTGCAAGCACGCGAATTAGAACTTATCCGGTTGGAGC
>NW_017151965.1:0-592 GCF_001652005.2 Ceratina calcarata
ATCTGTTCTCTATCAGGCAGGCCTCTTCCTACGCCGTTAGTCTTTCGACTTCGCTTACACACAGCTTCGATTCTTTTCTTTGTCCAACGTTTGACAACGTCTTCTGTTTCAAATTTGATCCCGTTGTTTGTCGCTCATCGCCAAATGCTGTCCCCGTCGCGACGTCGTGGTCGCCTTAAACGCGTCGCGGGTCGAGAAAAATCGCGCGATAATGGCGCAATTTCTCGTCGGGGATCGGTCGCGGATGGATGCGCGGATCTCAATTATCCGTAGGAAGACCGTAAAGAACGGAACCATCCAGTGAATTAAAAACGAAATTGGCGGCGAAATGACGGGACATTTGTCGAAACAACGTCGGGAATTTCTATCGCTTTCCGTGGAACTCGACGCCCGAATTCTTTCCACCGCTCCTTCGATACAAACGTTTTAGATGAAAACGCTCTATTATATCTGACGATGAAAATTGTTAACAACGTGAAATACGTATTGTATTTAAGAACGAATCGGATATCTTTACGTAATCTACATAAATTCTACATAATCGACGATAAATTATTTATAGTGTTTTTATGTATTGAACGATGTAATTATT
>NW_017151965.1:1836-2488 GCF_001652005.2 Ceratina calcarata
TTTATTCTTCCTCGTTACAGATTTGCGTAAAATTGCGTTCTGATATTTCGCAGTTAATTCGAATTTATTATTAAATTATTTTTATTATTTATTTATTAGGTATTTTCAAATTCGTCAAACGACTTTATGTAATGGCTGAAGCGCATCCACGCGAATATAGATGATTGGATAACGAGGTAGGACGGTATCGAGCCTCGGCGACGAGCAGCCAGTTAAACGTGCCCGGGGACACTTAAGGATGACGTCCTCGCTAATATTGAAAAATGTCGCGCGATTAAGGCGTCCTTAAGAAAAATAACGAAGCGACGAGGAAAATTCTTGCAACGCTCGATAACTCTTTCCGTATACGAGACGGATTTAAATCGCTGTTTTGTTTCGGAGAAATAAATTACTATAAGTTCTTGCACTGTGCCACGAATAAAGTATTATGAGCTGAAAGATTGCAGTTGGAAGTAGGAAAATTGCGCCCCCTGAAATATATCTCTCAACCCACCGTGATTTATCCTCCAGGACCCTTTCTACCGTTCGTATGTATTAGTTATGTACGTTCGTTCGAATCATTGAACGTAAAACATGATTATATTTACACTATAAAATATTTTAAGTATAATTATATTTAAAAAAAAAACATCTTTTCTTAAAAATTAATGAT
>NW_017151966.1:0-264 GCF_001652005.2 Ceratina calcarata
ACTCTAAATTGTATTTTCTTTTATAATTGTTGACAAGATTATAAAATATATAAACCATCGTTACCAGTATTGCGTCAAAATTTGGGAAAGTATACTCGTCTATCTCGTCTGATGCACCACGCTGAAAATATCCGGAATGAATCCAAAACTACACGGGTTTTGCTGTTATTCTTAACCGGTATGTAAACATTCAAATACAAGCAATCCTCGCAACCAAAGACTTTGTCTGGTTTATGCGACATTGCGTCGTATTGCCTACAAAAA
>NW_017151967.1:0-264 GCF_001652005.2 Ceratina calcarata
ACAATTGGAAAATTGCTGTATTTCAATTTCTGCAAAAATGTAGAGGCTAAAGCCGACTAGAGACTTGTGCAACATCGGCCGCGCACGAATGCGCGCATCGTGCACAGGGAAACAGATTTTTCACAGGAAACTTCGGACTTTGCACATTTTAATAACTTCTATGTCGAACATAATTTGCAAATTTGCAAATGAGACGGGGAAGCATTTCCTACTTTTTGCTTTCCAATGAACGTACTTTGTTAATTATAGAAGTTTTCGAGCGAC
>NW_017151968.1:0-264 GCF_001652005.2 Ceratina calcarata
GTCGAGGGCTGTGAGATAAAAATGCCAAAATTCGTGTCCATTCATTTACTAATCAGAATTTTTGTTGACTAATTATGGAACTACCGAACCAGAAACCGGAAACATAACATTGTCTAAACGGACTTCTATTGAAATCAATTTCCTCTGTTTCGAAAATTATTTACTGTACAAATGTATAATTCTGATTAATAAATTAATGTAAATGAAAATTGGCATTTTTATTTTATGTACATACATTACATAATTGACAGATCGATGTACAAA
>NW_017151969.1:0-264 GCF_001652005.2 Ceratina calcarata
TGAACACCCGTTCTCCCGGCCGAACCCCGTTAGGGCCGCCTATCCCTAACAATAAGACTAAGTCCAATATCGAATAAATAGAAATAAGTCGAAAATAAGACCAAGTCCAATATCGAATAAATAGAAATAAATCGTAAATTAGACTAAGTCCCTTATGGAATAAATTGAAATAAATAGGAAAATATTCTAAGTTCCTTATGGAATAAATTGAAATAAATCGCGGTACCTATGCTCTCGGGAGGTTCGTATCGTACCAAGCCGAAG
>NW_017151970.1:0-264 GCF_001652005.2 Ceratina calcarata
TGCGTCCGAACCTGAGAGGCTCGGCCACCGTATGGTGTAAGTGCGAAGAATCCGCTGCTTATAAATTACTCTCTACCAGACTACTCACAATTGGTTGGTCACAAGCAAGACTTCTCCCTCTCGATAGTAGACCTGTGCAGTGCTACAAATGCTGGACATATGGGCACGTACGAGGTTCATGTACATCTAACATTGATAGAATAGGATGGTGTTTTAAATGCGGTTATGAAGGACACCCTGCTAACACCTGCAACAATGATAAAC
>NW_017151971.1:0-264 GCF_001652005.2 Ceratina calcarata
TTGAATTCTTAATTTATTTAAGACATTGAATATTGAATTCCTTAATAATACATTTCCCAATTTACATTTGAAATTTCTTCTCAGCGATTTAAGACGACCAATCAAACGAAATAGCATCGAACGTCGAAGAATCGCAGTTTCCACGTTCAATGGTGGTTTGAATTCTTTCACGATCACCCTCAGCAACGTTTCACAGATCATTTGACAATCTGAATCATACTTAATTATTTTACAATAGTAATAAAATCGTGAAAAAATCCAGCA
>NW_017151972.1:0-264 GCF_001652005.2 Ceratina calcarata
CGTGTAGAAAAAGAAACCGGATGCCTTATAAACATTTTGAGAACAGACAATGCGAAAGAATATGTATCAAAGAAATTTAACGAATATTTAGATTCGGAAGGAATTAGAAGGCAATTTAGTGTAGAGTATACGCCACAGCAAAACGGTGTGGCGGAAAGATGTAACCGCACCCTAGTTGAAATGGCACGTTGTATGTTACTCGAGTCTGGGCTCCCCAAATCTTTATGGGCTGAGGCGATAAATACCGCGAGTTTTATTAGAAAT
>NW_017151973.1:0-264 GCF_001652005.2 Ceratina calcarata
GGGGTCGATCCCGGAAGGGTTGACCACGACGACGGCCAGTACGTCGTTCCATGCACGGCACCCGGGCGGATAACCGGGCATTAGCATGCCGGAGACGAGATCGTAACTCTCCACATTCGTCGAAATCGAGACCTCGATCGGGAAACCCTTCGGGAACAATGACCGCCCGAACTTCCTCTAATAATCCAAGACGCGTCCCACAGCTGGAACTTACAGCAGCCTGGAAAAAAGAGAACACAACACATATGATCAACTGGCACAGAG